>NC_037594.1:10627713-10927713 GCF_003073045.1 Pomacea canaliculata | reverse complement strand
TACATGATTTCACAGTTAAGATAAAATAAGTATCCTCGGTGTCTTTAATCAGCTTATATTTATAAAATATATATTTATGATCACTGACAGCTTAGATTTGTAGGAGATATATGGTCACTGCCATCTTATATTTATAAGACATATATTTATGGTCACTGGCAGCTTCAGGCGGAGATCCAAACCCTGCAGCTCCAAGCTCACCACCAACATACCGAGGACAAAGAACTGAATGTCACTCCAGAGAGTTTCTCCTACCTCAAAACCCAGGAGAGCAGTGACGATGGAGAACTTCACGATGACGGGCTGAAGGATTTTCTAGCCAAGGCACAGCAGATGCAGATGACAGTAAATGAAAGCCTGTCTGCTTCTTTACCCATGTCTTCAGAAATGTCACGTTTGTCCCGCTGGGACTCTGAGCCAGGGCTGTCCTCCACATATCCCACAGAGGTGAGCTAGTTTGTCAAAGAATCATAGTGTTAATTCATTTAGAAGTATATCAGCACCTTTACTTGTTTGACATATTTACCAACAAGGCAAGGTTATCCTTGTATTTATAAATATTAAAGTATATGACTACTGTATAATATTTAAATTCAAAAATGGCGCAGTTAACAGCTTTCAGTTATAAACTCGTTCAGAGTTTCTTTAAATCTTTTTTTAGTCACCAGATAAATTGAAATACATTTTGTCCACTGTCCATGGCAGATTTTCTCTGCATATTTGAGACTGACAAAGTATCAGGCAATGTTCACTTTTTAGAAAATTATATACCCTATTCTAAAAAAAGAGTGGCATCTCAAAGTGTTGGTACTTTGCATTAAACAATAATGACATCACAAAGTATGCTAGTTCTCTGCACCAAACCAGAGGACCGTTCTGTGGTCTCTTGGTACTTTGCACAGACCAGAGGAGCATATTGTGGTGATGTCTGAATGATTATGCTGATTAAAGTTGTCATTCACCTTCAAGCATCTGTTCCTGGCATTTACCGCCTAGCATGGCTTTGTTCCCATAAGTGAAGTCTGTTGAAGTATCTTATGGTAACAGAACATGGTGAAGTAACACAGCTGATATGTTTTGTTCAATGTACAGCTGGTTTCACTCACTTTTGGAACGGAGACATGGATGCGACGTCAGCAAAAAGAGATGGCAGCTAAAAATCGAGAGTTAGCCTTGCTGCGGGAAGAGCTTGAGGGTTGGCTGAGGAGGAAGGGGACAAGTCGGGACTCCACTATCTCTACATCCACTTTACAGAAGCTACATGTGGGTATTTACAGAAACAGTGCTTTAATCCCCCATCTCTACATCCACTTTACTGAAGTTACATATTTACTTACAGACAGAAAAATAGAAAAATGTGCAATGACAGTCAGTCGTGAAGAAGAGATAATTCACTTTTAAGTTAATTTTTGTAACAAAGCTGACTTAAGGATTAATACAGAGTTCATTGCATAAGTAACGTGCTTTTATTAGATTGATTTGCCTCTTTTAAGTTTAGGCATGGATTAATTTTCTATGCCACCTCCTCCCTCCCCTGACTGACCCTTGTTTGTGCAGGAAAAAGAGTCCCTAATCATATCCCTGAAGAGAGAACTGATAGAAACCAAAGCACTTCTGGTGTCAGCAGAAAAGAGAGCAGCAGAAACCTCAGATAATTTTTTTTCCATGGAGCTTACCCCACAAACCAAGCAGCAGATTGCTCATTTGCGATCTGAACTTCGTCTGGCCAAAGCTGCCTTAACAGCTCTGCAGAAACATAGTCAGAGAGATGGCTTGACCTCGGATGTAGACAAAGAAGCATCACATGAAGAGCAAGATAGGTCTCAGAAGCTTGAAGCAGAACATCAGCTACATAAGTCTTCAGCAATCGTGTCTACAAAAGATTTCCTACAGGTCAGTTCTACAAAACTGTTGGTTGCAACTCTGGTTAGCTAGTTTGTAGTTTATTCTACTGATCTACATGGTGATAATGGGGACATGAGAGATAAAAACAGCAGGATAAGAACTTTCTGGTGCTCCGTGCTGTTTTATGCACCAGGGCTGGGGTATCTAGATGAGTTCCCTCTTAGATGTTTTCAGACAGAACTAAAAACGGTTTCTTGTTTACATCAGAAGGTGCAGGAGCTGAGAGAAGAGATAACGCTAGAACACCAGAAGCACATCCAAGACATTCAGGAGGCAGCACGCCAGGATGCTGAGATGAAGATGACAGAGATGCAAGTGCGACATGACCATGAGGTGCAGCAACTTCGCAGTCACCATGAACGGAAGCTGGAGCAAGCACTAACTCATCAGCAGCAGGAGCTGGAGAAGCAACACAAGACTGAGCTGAACAGTCTGCGTGTTCAGCACCAGCAGGAGATTGACAGACTGCGTTCTGAGGAGCTAGGTGTGCTGTTGGTTACCTGTGGTGTCTTTGTGCTTTGTGTGCTCATTGTACTGTGTTCCTGCCATTTCATCTGTTTCTTTTCTCATGATAAATACTGCATTGGTTGGGCAGCTTCTTGATTCCACCTTGATAATTAGATGAAGGTGTACAGTAAATCTGAAAAGGGGTTTGGGTTTAGGTGAAAAATTGTGATTAGACAGGAACTTAAAGACATGGAAACATTTGTCAGCAGCCATTTGCAAAGTGTCCATCCACAAATCCACAAAATGTCTGGCGATGCTAACGTGGATGTTCTGTGATTATAGTTAGCTTGCAAGCTTAAACAGTTTGTCTTGATATATATTCTTAGAAATGTGTAAACTGTCAGTAGTATATGTGTTTTGCATAAGAAAAGCATTCCAGAAGTTATGAACTCCAGAAGTTCATAAAAAAGTGGTTCAAAGGGTCTTCCACTCTTGCAGCTCTTTCTTAAGATACAATCCTAAATTCTTTCTTTATGATACTGGTACAACGACTGTAGATGCTTTCAAGTGCAGTGCCTGAGATCATTGCCATAATTCATTTTACTTTATCTGCAGCTTCTCTGACAGATGGCTCGGTGGTGAGCCGGTTACGTGCAGATGTGGGTGAAACCCAACAAATGGATGAACACTTGATTGGCTCCTTCGCTTTGAGGGCTGATGGCAGCAGTCAGGATGACCTCAGCACTGCAGAAACAAGCAGCATCATGAGTGGATCAGAAGAAGCATTGCCCTCTCGCTTGCAGGTTGGTGAAGGTCAAGATTGCTTGATAATGGGAATGAGATGCATATCTATCTCAGTATTCTATTATCAGCTTTCTAGGAAAAATAAAGCCTCTCTTCCAGTTCTGTTTTGTAACCATTTATCTTTGACATGCCAGTATATTTCTGAAAGTCCATTGACATTTCTTTAATGAAATAATATCAACATTGTGTATGTCAGCAGTTTGAAGCTGTTATTTCTTCATGTTGTTTGGGGTTTTTTTTTCATCTTTTACAGGCTCTTCTCACTCGACTCCGCCAAGCAGGAGACCATATCTTGTCCATATCAGAACTCAATTTCCTTCTACAGCATTTGACTCCACAAGGAGAGGTGTCATGCCAAACTTTGCAAGAGGCCTTTGAAGGGGAGAAATCAAGCTTGGTGAAGACAGCTAATGCCCTGAAAGCACTGTTGAGTCAAGCAGACAGAGTTGGGTCTGGGGTCAGTACATCCTTATTAAACTTATTCTTAAATTTCCATATGACACATCTTGATGATGTCAGGTAATCTAGCGTTTTGTGTTAAAAGTCATATGATTGCTTGACGTACATGTCCATCTGCATGTGACCACACCACGCTGCACTCCTGTACCTTTTACAGAAACAAAAAAGACCGACCGACAGCTAACACATTTAATGTCAAAAAAAAAGAAAAATGAAGGGAACAAAAGCTAGAACTGTTCTAATAATGGATGATAAACGAAGATGTGAGTTCTGCAGTAGTGTCCCTTGGTGAATGACACAGATTAAGAGCACTACCATGTTACGGTCACTTATCTGTCACAACATAGGGCAATAAGTCTGTCGCCCTCACTCGCATACACTGCCCCACGACTAACGACATAGTGCTAAACAGTGACCAGGTGAAAGTGATGGTGAAAAGTGTTTCTACACCGCATCACATCCAACTACTAACTTGCCAAGGCAACAACTCACAAGCTAGGCCTATCTGTCCGGTCAAAACCTTGGATCGCCCTCCCTGTCCTTTGATAGTGGTCCGTACACTCAGACAGCTTGCTTCTGAATGGCTGTTGCATACTCAGTAAGTCACTATCCACCTAACCTGGTTACACTTTCGTGTGTTTTGACCAATCAGGATGCCTAGTAGCTTAATTACTAGGGTAGCTGTCTAGCATCGCTAACACTACCAGGAATCCTTGGTGACTACACTAATTTATTCTATTGCCTATTCTTGGCTTGTTCAACCGTGTTGGTCGATATTGCACCAGACATGATGCCTCTCAGGTATTCTTGGCTTGTTCAGCCGTTTTGGTCGATATTGCACCAGACATGATGCCTCTCAGGTAGTTTCCATGTTTACATAAACCACCTAGAATTCATTTACAGGTCATGTCATGATGTAGTACGGTGAGTTGCATCACTTAATTATGAGATCTCCACATAGCTGCCCTGAGATCGTGGCCACTATTAAACTTAACATCTTACAATAACATTTGAGCCATGAAATGTTACAGATAATACTGTTGAGTCTAGATTTTAAAAAAACTATTGGGTGCCTAACAAAATAATTACCATCTTCTTGCATCATTTAGTACATTTAAAAGTTATGAGCCCATACTTTTTTCTGACAGTAAACATACCAATATGAATTTCTCACCTGATTAAGGCTTTACAGTTTATACAGTCTCTTGAGCTTCTCTTGACTTTAATTTCTTCTGTTTTCAACTATCCTTACCCTCCTTTTCAGCTTCTTGTCTTTCTCTCTTTAATTCTCCCTTTCTTTTTTCATGATCCTATGCTTTAATGCTCAGCATGTGGGAAATTACTGGTGGTCCATGGTACTGCATGTTCCTGTGTTATTTCCCACAGCTTCAGGACACAGTGGAAGACTGGCGGTCTGAGTTGCTGCATGCTCTTGTAGAAGTGTACCAACATGAGCGCCTGGTTTTAGAGGCAGAACTGTACACACTGCGCCTTCAGCATTCCAGCACAAGCACAGAAGATGCCCTCAAACACTTTGATAACCGCTTGCGTGAACAGGTCAGGGCAGTTATAGACAGGCAGACACTCATGTGTACACCCCCTTTTCCTCTAGACAAACGTGCATTCACACACACACACATATATATGATAATCATTAATCATTACTACCTAGTAAAATTAAAGGCTTTTGAAAGTCTGCTATGCATGCAAATGCTCTTCATTAATTTGGTTATTGGTTTACACATACTGTTGTGATAGAGAATGTGGTGTCTCAGTGTCTTTTTTTTTTTTTTTTTTTTTTAATCGTCACATATACAGCAAATTTTTGTAATCTCAATCTCACTTCTGTTCTTGTCTTTGACAGGAACAGCTGCATCAGTCTGGTCTTAATGCTATGTTGCGAGCAGAACGTCAGTCTCTGCTAGCTGAGCTGGATGACTTGCATGCTCGCCTCGTTCGACAGCGTACAGAACAGCAAGAACAGCAGTTACGCCTGTCAGAGGCTCTTGCCAAGATGGAAGAACAGGCATCAAACAAAGAGTGGAAACTTCAAAGGGAAGGTCAGTCAGAGTAAAGAAAAAAAACTGTATGTATGTTATCTTAATTTGCCCATCTTCCTCAGTTTCTAATTCGCAAATGTGCATGTTACTCTATGTGCAGTCTCATATGTCATTTAGACTCAAGATAACTGCATAATCCATAAATAGTTTTCAGATACCAGATTTCTAAGATTATTGCTAAGGGATTTGTAGTTTACATGCTTATGGCTTTTCTAAGATTTATTGCACATTTCCACAGTTCAAGTCCTGGAGTATAAATTACAGCAAGAGAAAGTTATCGAAGATGACCTAAGAAAAGGATTGGAAGCCGAAAGGCGACACACAACAGAGCTATCTGCAGAACTATCACGCAGCAAAGCAGCCCTCACTTCCCTGCAGTCAGAGTTGCAAACCACTCAGATCCAACTGTCTCGTACTAAAGATGCACTGGAAAGGGAACAGCAGAGGTTCACCTCAGTGACGTGAGTGTCTTTTGTCTCCAATAAGAAAATATTCAAACATTTTTGGCTGTAAGTCAGTATGTGCTTGTTCAGTTGTCACTAGTTTTATGTTGATGTTGGTTTGGTTTTTTGCATCCAAGTATTGTTAACATTCTTGAAAAATAAATAGTATAGAACAATTTGATGAAAACAGTTTTGTTGGATGAAGCTACTCCTGCTAGACTGCCAATTAGAGAATCATTTGACTAAATCTTTTTTTTTACATGAATATTCATGCAAGCTCTAGATTAGCTTGTGAAGATTTGTCTTTTGCTTTTACTCTTGCTGGTTCTTCTGCTAAAATTGCAAATTTGGCTGTTGCTTTCATTAGTTTTTCTGAGATATTCCACAGAATTTTTACTTAGATCATATTTGACAGTTCAGCAAACATAAAGAGATGCTGCCATTTTCCATTCTCTAAACTAAACTCTACCACTCAGAACCTAAAGTTTTTGTTCTTTGTTGTATGATTTAAAGGTGGAGATTGATAGGATGCCTTTTACCAGATGTAAAAATGTGATGTATGACATTTTATGAAATGACTTGTCTTCTGAAGTGTTGCACGTGGTCTAATTAGTTACTTGGTTTGATGCTAAGTAAAGAATAATGACCTGAGCTTTTATAGAATATTTACTGAGGGGACACAAACATCTTTACTATAGTAGACTGTTTAAAAGGATAGAGCTGTTCAAATAAATGGGTTTCATAAATCTTATGTGTCTAGGCCTATAAGTTCACTGGACAAGCCTGGTTTGGTAGGGCTAGAATTAAAATTTAAAGGCTGCATCCCATACATACTGCTTTTAGGAGGAAGATATGTTCTCAGAGATAAGATGGGAATCTTCATAGCATCGGACTCATATAGATAGACAAATATTTGGGAAAAGAAATCATTGAAAGTATATCAATGACTGCTTTTTTCCTAAAGCAGTTTATTATTAATTGGCAGTTAAAGTGAGATTTCTCCCATACACCCACCCAATCACATCATCACTTTTTCATCACTGACAACTTTAGCAACTTGCAGAAAACGCAGAATCATGGGTTTATTTGAATGTTGCTGATGACTAAATCTTTATGATGGTAAAAATATTCAAATGTTCCCTAATGCAATATCTATCCAGATTAGCTAATTTTGCTGTGTATTGTCGCAGGGGTGAATGGAGCACATGTCTGTAAGTTATCTCCTCTTTCCCATGCATTGCTTCTCCCCTACCTGTTACTCTTATAAGTGCATTTGTGTGTTTGAATCTGCTTGATTTTCTGGCATTTTCCTTCATCCCACAATGTCATTACGACATCATCTAGAGCATTTAGTACACATAAGTCAGCAAAGCATGCTCCTCCTAACCCTGGAGATGATGGTAACTTCTTCAGACTGCCAACAGTATGCATTTACTTTCCATTAAAACATACCTGATAATGTAGTATGTTTTTAGTGCCTGGTGAAAATATTGAAAATATTTGTAGCAGAAGTTGGACTTTTTAGGTTTGTACGGACTGTATGTTTCAATGAACAGTAAACAGCAATCCTTTAGCATGTGCATGGGTGTTTTTCAAATATCTTTTAGGCACTTCAAACTATTGTTAAGAAGTTTGTTCTGGAGAGGTGAGTGGTAGCTGTCATTTTACTGTATGAAGAAGTACCACAAGGGTTACTACACACTGGATGTAAAATGACTATTGTGCTCATGGTGTTCGGCATATGAAAGGTGGCACAATGTGTAATGTTAGTCAAAACAAAAGTTATTCTTTTTAGCTTAATCTGAAGGAAGTGACTGGGAATGTTTATGATAGTATGAGGTTGCCTTGTGATTGTGCATTCCTTTAAGCTTATTATGAAACTTGCCTACATTGTGATTTTGTGTAGCTTTTATCCTGTAATGACAGAAAGACAGGAAGCCACAAGGAGACAGATTAATTGCTTGTAGCTTTATTCTTCGTCAGTACAAGTCTGTGATGTTTGAACATAAACATGGTGATACATGCTTGTTTACCAACTGCATTCGTGGAACAACTGTTGTATAAAATCCATTCACCTTCTCATAAACATTAATTTTGAGAGAGGTGGAGAGAGAATGTATATGCATGTGCATGCATAAATATGCATGGGTGCATTTGTGTGCATGTTGAGAAACATAATGGCATGAGATTTAGGAGGTGTGAAAGGGAAGGGAACAGCAGGAATTTGATCTGCACAAAGAGCCCAGATGGCATCTAGCTGTGTTGTCTGTCTGTCTTTCTTTCCTTGTGGATGCTTTATTTATGCACGTTCATTGCTCTTCCTCACTCTTTTCATGCACTGAAGGAAAATGAATGAAACCAAAAGCAGAGCATTTTCGGTATTATAATTTTTCTCCTTGGTTTCACAAATCAGCAAATTATCATGATTTAAATACAACTAAAATTATTTCTTTGACATTTTTTAATAAAATTTAATTTCCATTATTTCATGTGTGTGTAAGAATCAGAGGAGGTTTTTTTCTTTCGTGGTCATGCCTTTTTTCCCTCTAACTACAGTCTAAATTGACAAACAGTTTTAACATTTGTTTATCAGGGATAATCATTTTTTTTTTTTAATCCAAATGACTGCATGTTAAAATTTATTGCCACTGGCTTGCACTGATAAAGAAGGGTTTGTTGTTTTTGTTGGTGGGGAAGGGGGTGGCAAGATAGGTGAGAGCTTTCTTCATCCTGGTAAATTAAAGTTTAGAGTTTTTTGCAGATTTTCTCTCCCAGAGAATTGTGCCAAATATCTTTATGCCCTGATTATTTGTTGTTTTTTGGGTTTTTTTTCAATGCATGAAGTACTTCAGGTAGCTTTTCAGGAATATTCTCAGATGAATTGGGATGTCAGCTATCAGTGAATCTAAATCATCAGCTTAGAAAAGCAGTTGACAAGAGATCCAAATGAATTTGCAGGGATGCGCTTGAGGAGGAGCGCCAGAAGAATAATCGTCTGGCAGAAATGCTGGAGACTCTAAGGCGCCAGCAACACAATCTTGAAACTGAACTTGGTCGCAAAGAGGCCATATACAAGGAACGAGAAAGCACAGAGAGCAAGATCATCAAGGTAAAATAGCTTTAGGAGGCATTCTGGTCAGCTTTATGAATAGAAGTTATCATTTTACTTTCTTGACCTTCTGATCTAAATGGGCTTATTTCAAGGCTATATGTGCACATCAGTATGTAAAATTCACAGGTAAAATACAACTACATGATAGAACCAAAAGGAAAAGAACTATGCACATACAAAATATACAAACATCCCAGGCTTTTATAATAGAGAGGGAAGGTAAAAATGAGCCAGAGAAAAATAATTTTATAGTGAAATTACCTTTTCTCACTAGTAACATTAGTCCAGCAAATGGCAATAGGACATGGGTGAGCACTTGTAGAGTTGAGGTTCTTGTCTTGGGTTGCTGACAGGAGCTGCGTGCTGAACTTGCTTCCCAACGAGAGCAGCTACGGAAAACCAGTGAATCAGCAGAAAAGGAGCGGAGAGAACGACAGCAAGCACAGACAGCAGCCAATGAAGCAGAGCAAACAACCTTGACTCTGCGTCATGAAGTGGACAAAGTCCAGCACCAGACAAAAAAGGTTCTGGAAGGGGAGTCCATTAAACTGCAGGAGCTGCAGAAGTGAGAGAGATATTTTGCTGGGTTTTTTAATATTTGAAATACTATTTAATTGGAAAGTTCCTTTCTTCATCATTGCATAAAATATGCCAACGTATATGAAGACATACAAGCATGTACTGTAGGTAGGCATCAGAAGCATCTTCCAAAGTTAGGATCTCTCACTCTCCTACACACACATACTCTCACATACACTTGCACACATTCTTACATGCATTCATACACAAGAGTATATGTATGATGTGCTTATGCATTTGTTTTCTCTCTGTTGTAAACTAACACTGTATGACATGTGTAGCATGCTGAAGCAGGAGCAACACCAAGTCACTGAACTGCAGGAGTCTTTGGAAGATAGAGACAGCATCATAGCCCGCCTAACTCGTGAGGTGAACAAATCGGAGGACCTCCATGGTCAGGTGAGCATTGCTAGTCATCTGACACGCTTTTTCTAAATTTTTGTAAAATTGTAGACCCAAATCTTAGCAAAAACAAATTTCATAAAAGAAATGCTCTAAATGTAAACTTTGGGAATTAATTAGAACATGGATACAGGACCTTAAAGATGTTTCACTTTCCTGATACACTAGTTAAGTGTAATTTGTTGCTGAAGCTTTGGGCTTTCGCAGTTTTCCAAAAATTGTCAAGCACACTCAAAAAGAACCAGCAGCACATAATTCTGGAAGTGTCAACAAGGGATGACTCATCTACAAGCAGTGCTTCAGCCAGTGATATTTCTTTGCAAGGAAGATATAGAAACCATAAAGTCTAACAAGTGATACTGTGTATTGACAACAACAGATCTTCAACATTGCTTCCTGACCTGACAGGGTGTGGCAAGTGATACAAAAATTCAATGTTGAAGAGGGCCTTGTCCAAATGATCAAAGCACTGTACAAAAGCACAAAGTGTGTAGTACTGCTCAACAACCAACTGGGAGACTTCTTTGGGTGCTCACAAAGGATGCTTTTTGTCGCATTTACTGTTCCAGGAAAACATCATGTGTAAAACTCTTCACCACCACCGCACCTTTGTTATGTAACTTGTGCTTTGCAGATGACATTGACCTGATGCCAGCCACCTCACAAAACAGTGTGTGTATATGGGATGAAGATCAGTGCCAATGGCCAGGTTGAACAGGAAAATCTAGTGCACCAACAGCATCAGTTTACCACCAAATACAAGCTTTGTAGCCACTATCCTGCTGTGTTGTTGCAAGATGTGAGATTTGCTTGCTAATACCAAAGAGCAAATCTAGGTATTCAAGACCCAGTGCTTAAGAAAACTGCTCTACATCTCTACTTTATCCTACAGCTTTGCAAGGAGTAGGTCATGAGATGCCATGAA
Source organism: Pomacea canaliculata (assembly GCF_003073045.1). Taxonomy (NCBI): domain Eukaryota; kingdom Metazoa; phylum Mollusca; class Gastropoda; order Architaenioglossa; family Ampullariidae; genus Pomacea; species Pomacea canaliculata. The sequence goes on along the minus strand of NC_037594.1, from coordinate 10,916,577 downwards.
CCCTTTTTTGCAGTTGAAGAGACACAGAATAGTCTGGTTTGGCCATGTCACCCAACACAACACTCTAACGCCATTCCTTGGGGCACCTTGGAAGGGGTCTGTAACAAGGTAGACAGAGGATAGGTCCCACCCCCGATGACCAGTACCAGCAGACCAGCTTAACTGGTGATCAGTTAATACCAATAAAGGGAGAACAATAAAATGATCAATGATAAGAGGACAGAAATGCCAGACTTGGAGAGGATTGAACAAATGGATTTTGTAATAATTATGATCCTCCACAAACATGTATTTCTACACACTGCTTTATTTATAAGATTGTTTCACCTGTTAATAAGTTAATAACCTCTTGTCTGTGAAGGTGCAGCAGCTCCAGAGATCTTTGTCATCAACAGAACATCATTTAGAGACAGAGCGCCAAAAAGTGAGAGACCTGACCAATCTACTAGACAAGGAGCATGAAGAACGTGGGTCTGTACTGCAGCGAGAGAGTGAGCTGACAAAACAGATGCGCTCAGAGCTCAACGCCCTCAAGGTCAGTTACACTGGTCTGACAAGACAGCTGTGCTCATAGTTTAGAACTTTCACAGATCGTCTATATTGGGCTGACAAGACTTGGAGCTTTGCATCCACAAAGTTTGCTATGTGGATGCACTTCATAGGAACTATCTGAAATTATCGGGCATATAAGAGGAATGTTTAGTGATAAACCAAAGGCATATCCAACATTTATGATTCATAGCTGTCCACAAAATTTACTTGGTCTTATTTTATTCAGGTTCCAGTATACTGTTTTATTGTTTAGCTGATAAAGTCCAGTCAGAGAATGAGAATGCAATATCATTTTTCTAAGGTATTGATTCTTTTCAACAAAATGTGTCCTTCAATAGGCAGAAACTAGTGATGTTCGCCACCAGTTAGAACTTGAGACATCACGAGCAGAAGGTCTTCACTTGGAATTAGAACGTGCACAGTCTGAACTTAGAGCTGTGACACAGCATTCAGGTGCTACAGAGCGTCAGTTACAGGCAGAGCAGACAATCACCTGGAGCAAGTTACGAGCAGCACAACATGAAAAGGATGAGCTGCAAATTAAAGTTGTGAGTTTGCTTGCACTTTATATAATTTGTAGGGAGTAGCATAAAAATTCATACATATTGAAAACATCTGTTATAATCTGAATGAGCTTTGCTTTATACTCTCAGTATTTTGTGTTTTACATCAGAGATGAACATTCTTTGACTGCAGCACCAGTTAGAGTTAGAACTTGAGAGGATGCAGGAGAAACTGCAGGATCTGGAGTTGGAGCTGGATCGTTCACACCAGCGAGAGTTAGAGGCCCGACATGATATTGAGCGCTACAAACTGTACCCTTCAGTCAGTCCTCGCATGGCATTCTCAGATTGCCAGGTAAAGGATGAAGCTTGTTTTATCAGGCTACAGAAAACTTTCATTAACCAAGAATTAATAACAGTCAAGGGCTTGTTATTTTTTTTTAAATCATTTTGTACTCTTGAAACTAAAATTAGGCTTTCTTTCGTAGAACACCTAGAACAGTATTTGCAAGTTTCACTGTCATTTAACATAGATTGTGCTAATGTCATACCTTTTCATGGGAATTCAAAATGAATGTGAACCTATTAAAATGTTTTTATACATCTTTTTCTTTTATCACAATTGACAGCATTATGTCAGGGGCATATGATTTAAATTTAACTCAGTCAAGATGAGTCACCTCTTCCATGATGACCATTAACAATCAGGATGAACAGCCTAATGCCCTGAATGAGTTAATTGCCAAATTAGCTTTAGTATCAGAAGAACTGGTGAGATCTGTAGTTTGATTATTTTCAGCTTTAAGGTGAAGGACAGGTATGGAAAAGATGAAAAAAATTTTGTTTTTTGTTTGTTTTTTTTTTATCAGGCAGAATCCAGTGACACACAGATGCAGGCTCGTCTCAGTGCCTTCTTGAGGCAGCTACAAGCCATTGGGGATCGTCTGCAAGTATTGGTGGTCCGTCAGCACAATCATAACAGTGCCACTTGCAATGTCAACAATTCTGGGGAAACCATTGGGAACAAGGACAGTTGTTCTGTGGAATCTCTGTTACAGGAGTTGCAGGTCTTACAAGGAAAAATGTCTGAAAGGGACCAAGTGAGGGGAAACAATTTGTGCAATTCTGAAATATTGACAGTTTAAAAGTGAAGATTATTTTTCTTATTTAATTATGACTTCTTTAAAAACCATTTGAATACCAATTTCAGGGAAATGTGATATCATAAATATCTACAACTGATCAGCCAAGCCTAATAGGGAAAAAGCCATTAGTACAAAAAGAACATAATGATTTTCTTATACCAGTTCCAGATATTAGCAGAATCTGTATTTTAAGTGCAGAGAGATGGTAGATACAGCAATAATATTCTTATTTCTGTTCTGTGTGGCAGCTGGATGGAGGAGATTTTAATCAGATTGTTGAACTGGAGCAGTTGAAAATGAGGGTAACAACCCTGATTAAGGAAAAAAAAGAACTACAGCACCGCCTTGATCTTCTACAAAATGAAGACAATATCCGAACCCCCAGCAAAGCATCAGGTACAAATACGACCGCAAGCACCAGCTCCAGGCAGCGGAAACAGCAGGTTTGTGAAATGCTGTGCTCTTCACTATTCTTTATGTTGTTGTTTTTTTAATTTTGGACAGTTCTGATCATACCATTATTATCATTCCCAGTTTAGATTTTTAATGTGTTGAAAACTTTTCCAATATTATATTTGTTGTTGCAGCCTGTTGCCATCCCTCAGTATTTATCTGATGCACCTTCTGATGATGAGGCTATATATGAACGCACTATTTGGGCCAGTGAGCGTCTCAATCTTCAAATGGCACTTGACTCAGCAGAACACGAGATTGATCGCCTGAAGAAAGAGCTGCGCCTTTTCCGTGGGCGATATGATGCTGAGGGATTTGTGATGGAGGCTGATAGGGATAAGGTATAACTATTTGATAGTATTACTAGTGAAGATGATACACTGATATGATGGCTAATTATTAGCTTTTGAGACTTCATGAACATCAGGTTGAGAAAATAATTGTTCAGTGATGTTATGCTGCAAATTTTTCTAATCATCTAAAAGTTTATTTTAAAGTTCAAAATTCTTCCTTATATATTATCAGTAAATTGGTGACTTTAATGAGATGATAACAGAATTATACCAGTTTCATTTCATTTAGGTACTTGTGTTTGCTGTTTTTGTAGATGCAGCGTCTGTATGGCAAGTACTTGCGGGCAGAAAGTTTTCGCAAGGCTCTTGTGTATCAGAAGAAATACCTGCTGTTGTTGTTGGGTGGATACCAAGATTCTGAGCAGGAGACACTGGCCATCATAGCCACAATGGGTGGACAGCCCTCATCTACACTTGATTTGGCTTACAGGCGTGGCCATCGCCGGTTGTACACCATCTTTCGTAGTGCTGCTCGAACAGTTGTAGCAATATTTAGGTAGGGTCTCTCATTTTTTTAAAGTCTTGTTATGGAGAAACAGAGGAGAGAATTGGTTGTCTTTTTGGGCTTTCTTTTTTTTTTTTTTTTTTTTTTTTTTCTTTTAAATTGGTGGGAGGGTTAATTGCTTTTGTGATGAACATTCCTTTGTTTTTGGGGCTGGGAGCGCACTGACAGAACTCGCTACGCTGGTGAAATGCGACCGCGAATATTGCTGTAGCAGACTAATATTTTTTTTTTTGAGCTCCCAACAAAGAAAAATTTTCTGTCTCTTGCGACCATAGACAATAAAGATGTCTTGTATCTTGTATCTTGTTTGCCTACTGTTCAGTTTGCTGTGATAAATGATAAATATGACAGTTACTGTACTTCTGCTATTTTTTTATGAAATAAAGAGGTGGCTTTCTTGCGCCAGAGGTGTATAGCTCTCTTAGTGGGTGCCATTTCGATCTTATTTTTTGTAGCAATGTCTGTAACATATTTCTTGTGTTAGAGGTACCTGGTGGATAAATGTTAACACGAGGAAAAGAACATTTGTAGGATTGTGCTTTCTGGTATATGAAACATTTAATGTTTGGAGGGTACAGATTTCACAATAACTTTAGTGAAAGTAGACAGGGCCATTGTGTGAGTAACAAAAGAAAGACTCTTGGATTCATATCCTGTTCTGTTCTCCAGAATGAAATATCTTGTACGCAAGTGGAAGCGAGCAACGAGGGTTGGTTCACCCATAGTCAGTGGTCGTGTGAATCAGCAGTATGGTGAGCTTCCTTTTCATGACACTCTAAATTATATTCCTGTTTTGCATCCTTGATGTTTGTACATTTAATATATTAAATGAAGTTGCATGTGATCGTATCTTTGCCAGATGTTAGTTTTTTCTTAAGTCTGCCCAAAAATAGTAAATGCCATTTGCATACATTTTAAGAGCATCATATCTGAACTGTGAAAAATCTGCTAGAACGCAACTTCTTTTTTATAAAATGTATAAGTAAAACAGCAGATAATTTATGATAAATGTAATATATGAGTTATGAGGTCTAAGTCTCGGTTATCTACCTGGTTTTTATTACATATCCTAATTAATATTACATTTTAATATATTATTCTGTTTGCTTGACATACATGACATTTGTTGACATCTACTGTTAATATGTGGTTTAGCTTTAATTTGAATATTTTTCTTATTTCCTTTGTTTTTTATTCAGATAAGTAGTTTTAAATTCATTGTGGTCACACTTGCATGCTGTCCAAGTCCTTATGTAATTATTTGAGAACAAAAAAAATTCTAAAATTATTGACTTAAAGCATAGTTCATATAAATTTTAAAGGAAGTGTGTTTAAAAAATAAAATATTCCTTACTTGAGTTTATTTATGTCCTGTCCCCAAATTTTGAACAGTTTGTACCATGGTATGTTTATCTTGCCCAATGGCTTTTCCTGATTTTATCTTGTAGGTTATGTGGCCACACCACAAAGTTTCACTCAACCCAACTTTGTGGATCATCCTGACGACCATTGTTCAACCCCCTCAGCAACATCATTGTATGTCCACACTTTGACAAGGGGCTCATCTAATGGAAATGCTGTGTCATTACACTCCCACAACCCCATCTCACGCCTTACAGATGATGGGGGTGCATCAGGGGACTACAGCAGAGTAAGATTCAACACTCCACCTACCAAAGAGTTCACCCATCCATTACGACCATCCAGTTCTCATTTATCCACAAGTGCAAGGAGGTTTGCTAATTTTTTTTTATTTCTCCCCTATTTTTGGTGCTATGAGTAATTTATTAATTCTTGAGCCAAACAGTAGAGATCGTAGATGTTTCCTGAATTCTCTAGATTGTGTAGAATATCTGTCATGTTGTCATGAATTAGACCAAACAATATCAGGTGGGAAATTTTCTTCAAGCATGCATCGCATATTAAGGGGAGGTGCCATAACCTGCCATGACCTTAATCCAGATCACCAGTTCAAGGTTTGCCCAGGGCTGTAAAAAAGATCTGTGAAAGGAAATGTGTCAAAGTCTAAAGTCGACACTGCCAATGCACAGATCTAAGTAATGACAAGATGGCACAGATGTGGCAGTAGAAATAAAATGGTCCAGAAAAAGAGGAAAAGTGGCGCAGATACTGAAATCCATCAAGGAATGTAGCAAATGTCATAACAGATGACAGATAAACACAAATCTTGACACAGTTCAATGGGTAAATACAAAAAGTGAGGGAGAACACTCACTCTCTAGCCAGTTAGGTGAATAGACATCACTCTGCCAATGTCATGTAGGTTAGATTTTATTTTAATATTGTATACAAACACACACATGCATGCATAGAGTGAGGTATGAAATAAGTAGAATCATACTTGGCCAGATGTACCACTTAGAGTTCAATCCAGTAACAGAGGTATCATATCAGTGACTAGACATTTTTTAAATGATTACAGATACCAAAAAGCAAATGCCATTAGGTACTCCACGGACCATAAATGGTAAAGTAGACCTCATTTCAGAACAGACATTGAACCAATTGCTCAGCTTAGCAGAAAGTGCCATCCCTTGTTGCAGGCCCTTGCTTCATGTCCTGGACCCTTCAGAAAATGCTAGGAGCAGTGTGACAGCAGATAGCGGAGTTCCTATGGGAGCTATCAGTGGGGATGCTGCACATACATTTGGTGGGGGAGGTGATGACTTTATTCAACGCCTGGAAAATCTACAGAGCAGATTATCTTCACAAAATGGTGAGTTGGTTTATTTTAGAATAGTCATCTCCTTTAATCTATTGTTCACCTGTATTCAGGGTTCACACAGTCCTAGTAGGTGCTTACAGGTTTCTAGATTTAGGAATGGGCAAAACCAGGCCTCAGAGTGCTTATTTTCAGTTAATGCAGCCGGGTACTTACAAAAATAGAAAGGCTTTTTATATTCTGTAACAAATGGTACATTGACAAAAGTATGTGTCAGAGGATACTGTGCACATAGCCTGTATTTAGTTTTGTCTGCCCATAGTGAAAACACATCACCAGTCTTTACAACAGTCTGCAAGGTTCTTATTGTCAGTGAGGTGAGACCTATGGAAACCCTGTCTACTTTTTTTTTCTAAATTTAGGGGTAGGGAATGTCTGTGTTTTGAAAGTATGCATATTTGTATGTGTTTCTAGCTCTGTAAAGGGGACTTTTTTGCACAATGTATGACTTTTTACTGAGAGATTGTTATTTTTAATCTATCAGGAGCCACTCCTAAAAGACCAGCCTGGAGGTAGCAGAGGCCACCTGAAGATATAACTGCCACTGCCACATCACCATCAACATCATTCTCATTTTATCACCATCTTCACCTGCAGTGCTGTGCTTACCATGTTGAACATTTTCACAATTCCCTCCATGTCTGTTATATATGCCTTGTTGGAGACTTTGGATGCTTCTTGGCTTTTACAACCACAATATTCTGAGTGCAGTTTCCAGCACTTGTCTATCACTTCGAAAATTTTTGGAACCAAATGATGTTTTAGAGTTTGACTGTGATCGCAAGTTTTTCTTTTTCATTTTTTTTTTTCATTTGGCTACGATTTGAAAGTGAGGTTCATGTATTATTTTCTCCTACTGAGTATTTCTTACCAAGCTGCAAAACTCATTTATGGTTTATGGTTTGTGTTTAGGCAAAAGCTGTTTGAGGCGCTTCTTTGACATCTATTCAGGACAACACAAAGAAAAGCATTTTAAAAATATGGTCTCTGTAGATTTTCTATAGTTTTTTTTTTTCATTCGTTCAGCTATTATAACAAGTGCTAAAAGGTAATATATGTCAAACTTTCAAATGGATTTAAACCGACTATTTTTCTGCAGTTTTTTTTTTTTAAACAACCTTATATAAGCTCATGTGAAATGCTCACTTTCCAAGAGAGTCACTTTCTGTCCACCGTCCACCACCTCTTAGCTCCTCATCTTCTCATCCCTTTCTGTGAAGCTGTCATTCAAGGTCATTTTACATCTGGCAAAGAGGAATTTCATCGGCATAGTCATTATTTTCAGCTTCTGTGGTGAAAATAATAAGTATATTCTGTTCTGCATCAGTCAGCTGTCTGCATAAAAGAAACGACTGTTTGCAGCTTAAGACATTACAGAAATAGTAACATTAGAAGTGAGAGGTAGCAGCCATTGCTGAAAATAGATCGTCATGAAAAGAAGATTTGTTCTTGTACTACACAGTCTAATTTTGTATTATTATAATAATAAACATGTGATTTATATATCGCATGATCATGCTCATGAAGGAGCATGCTTTCAGCACTTGAGACAAGAATGAGACATGGACAGCATATGATGGATGGAAAGACAAACAACTGTGCAGAGAAGTAATAAAAGACAAACATAGAAGATGCAAAAAGGAATTGGAGAACAAACAGTAAGGATTGAGAGTTTCATGAATCTAAAGAGGAAGACAAGCAGGCAGACTAGTCAATAGATGGAAAAAGTAAAAGGGTTAGAAAGTGCAGTATGCGAATTGTTGTTAGGAGTAGTGCTTAGACATGTTTTTTGGTGTGCATTTAAAGAATTACATGGTGGGTAGGTGGCAGATATGGAAAGAGAGTTCCCTTTTATCAGTTATATATGGCTAAACTTACAGATCTTCTTGGTGCTTATTTTGCTCAGACCAAAATATTTAGCCGCATTATGTGGTTTGTACCTTGTTATGCTCTAGTTCTCACTGAGCTGAGTTGCAAGTTTGCTGTCAAACAATTGTTATAAGGTATGTGTTTAGAAGAAAAAGTTTAAGATTTCTTAAAATGCCACAGATTAGAGGCAGCTGCATTATCTTTATCTTGGATGGAGGTGTACTGTGGAAAACCTTATAGGGTCTGTTATTTTATTACTAAAGGTCACATGTCAGAAAGCATGTGATAATTGGCTTCTCTATTACCACTTTAAGCCACTTTGAATTGCCAACTTACCTTTCAGCTTAAAAAAAAAAACCACAGTTTTGTCCATCAAAGTATGAAAGAAAATGTTAGCCGATTTCCTTGACCTTATGCATGCTACTAAGTGCAAGATAGCTTTTGTGTGCAAAAAAAGATTTTTAAGAATCCACTTGCATTTAATGCCATTGCTGCCATTTCTGCATCCATACTTTTGGAGTGAAAGTTTGAATCCATAAATTTTGTAAACGGGGGCATTGTTGTGTTGTGGAGACAAGGTTATGAGACTGAGCTGCAGCATGGTGGGACTTCCCGGGAGGATTTGGAAAAAATAAAAGGTTGAAACTTGAGTTGCAATATTGTGGGGAGAGGGAAAAGGCTACTGTACAGAGGACTATGCTAGACAGCTTAGTGCTGTTTTCCCTTCAGTTTTGTTGTTGGGGTGTGAAGAGTTGCTGGTAGACTCATTATGCTGCAAATCTGTGTGACAAGCAGCATAATATAAAGCCATTCAGTCAAACTAAACTTATGATTTTCTTTTCCCCATTTACCTTATCATAATTTTCATTTATGTTGTGAATATAGATGTAGTCTGATGAATAGTAAAGTGTAGGAAAGACTGTACAGGAGACTTGTAATCACTAAGTAGCTCAGCATGGACTTGTAGCCCAGTCACAGACCTGTGATAGTTCAATGTGTGGTCTGGTTGAGAGCCAGTCTCCAGTGTTGAAATAAGTTGATTTCATGGCATAAAGGTTAAAAATACAAATCACGGACACAATGTTTGGCCTTTTGTTTCTGCCTTTTGAGTGCTGTGTGTGCAGCAAGTATCAGACATTCATTAAAGTCTGGACCAACACTAGTTTTTTTTATTTTGCCTTTTATTGCTAAGGAGACTGGTACTTTACCTAATCACATTCCTGGACATAGATGTTTATAAAATAAGCAATTTTTGTTTATGTATGTTTCTGCATTGCACTGTACATGAAATATTTGGTGCCAATCACATGTTTTTGTATTTCAAGGAATAAAATCATATTTTGGTGAACATAAATGTGTCCAAGTAATTGGCAGTAATAAACTTGATTTGTATGCAAATTTTTTTCCAGCTGTTTGGAAAGACTAAAGAAGTGAGAAAACAATTATGATAAACTGAGAAATGGTCATATCAAAACAGTTTCCTCCCTTTTTCAATTTCTTGATTTTGCGCTGGGAGATGGATTCTACTTGAATGTTTATGTGTATGTGCAAGAGAGAATTTGTATGCATGCATCTAATGGCCCATATAACTGAACATTTAATCCTAGCTTTATATATATGTATGAAAATAATATTGAAAATAGTTTTCATCATCACCGCCACCAAAAGAGAAAAATGTATCATTTGCTCAACCTGTACACCTTATAAAGCTAGGTAAAGGCTGTTACATGTTTTTATTCTGGTGAAAAGTAAACGCAAAATTTGATAAAACGCATACTCGTACTCCTAAAGAGCATGCTCTTAGCGATTGAGAACTATATGGAAGAATAAACAACAGTACCGATGATAAATTGTTAAAAAAAAAGCCAATTCAGATAATGCAAAGAGGAACCAAGTAAGGACTGGGCCACTGATTGCTCTGAATTAACTTCAATTAATTAAACTCTTAAAATAGGGCTTCTGACGTATTAATTTGATGACGTCGAATGCATATTACGTAGGGTTGTTATCGTATGCAGTGTCGTCACGTTGACGTCATTTTCACGACATCTGACAGATTGCGTTTCTAGGCGAACCATAACGAAGTTCACCAACTGCAACAGTCAAACATGGAGACAGCAGCGGTGGACGAACTTGCCAACAGAGGTATGGATAACCAGAACACTAACCAGAACGAAGCGTGCGTGACGCCGGCGTGTATAGAGGTCGACATCTCAGTAGAGAATGGCGTTTCGGGCGCATCAGACGCCGACAGCGTGGTGTCGGAGGCAGCTCAACCAGACGAGGTAAAGTCAGACCCCATCCCATCCATTGTCATAACACCGCCCACCGAGGACAAGGAAATAATGGCCAACAAAGTGACGGAGATTATTGCAGTTTCCATGGACGACAGTCACATCGAAGAGGTAACGCATAGTGAACAGAAAGAGGAAGAAAAACCGTTGGAGGTGGCAAGTGCCGTGGACACGGCCAGCGACGACGATTTCGAAGTCATCTGTCGCTGCTCATCCACTCCGGTCTCAGCTAACAACGAGTCGCAGACGTGCGTTTCTTCTCCCGACAAATACGGCGCGGCCCATGTACAGGAAGAGAACGCCCCTAGAGATGGCGAACAAAAGGAAGGGGATGTTCATGAGTGCATCCCAAACGAGGCCGTCAGCGCTGCGCGGGCTCAGACTGTCGTGTACATTCAGCCGCAGTGCTTTCAACAAGAGAACAACGACGGGGCGAGTCTGTCTGTGCCGTCACAGGAGTACGCTACGGTCCACGTGACCGGCACGGCAGCGTATGACTTGGGATCCGTGGCCACATTCGCCCAGCAGGCCCCCGTCTACAGTGTCAGCAACAGCGCCGTGACCTACCTGAGTGCCCAACCATCCGTTGCGGGGACTTACTCTTCTTTCCAGCAGGACGGAGTGTGCCAGGCGCCCATCCCTAATGGCTACTACGCTGGTGGCTACGTCACTCGCCCTGACCAGTCCCTGATGGACAGCGCGCAGCTGGGCGAGGTGCTGGCTTCTCCGAACATGGACTGCGGGGCCCAAAACCACGGCGATCCTTCTAGTACCAACTTTCAGCACCCTCCCACCGAGATCCAAAATTTTATTTATCCTTCCATATATGTCTCCAACGCAGGCCTCATTTCCGTGCTCTTGCGTCATGACATGTCCGTCGAGATGACGGTGGACCGCACGATCCGCGTGGTCAGTCACCAGCACATGATGGCCGTCGCCACGGACAGCCGCGGCACTTCCGCTTGTCTCTATCACCCTGCGCTTAAAGTCATGCAGCAGGGCACGACCACCGACATCAGCACGGAAGCGGTACGAGTGCACATGGGCCACGACGAAGTTGCTTTCGCCGTGGGCAACAGCAAGTACCGCTTCGACATGCATGAGGTGCAACCAGCACCGCACGCCAAGTTCTCTGACATCTCCAAAGACCAGTCTGTCAACCTCCTCTTCTCCTCCGAGGGCTACGGGAGAGTCTGGTGCCACAGTGCCTCGAGGTCGCCTCCAAAGCCGAGTACGCCAACCTGCCGAAAGGGGGCGTCATCGTGCGTATCAACGGAGTCAAAGTCACGCAGAACGGCGGGGGAGACGTGACAGTTGTGACGGGCGCCAAGTTTATCCGCCTGTCGCCCTCCTTCGGCATGACCCGTCTAGGCAACCGCTTCATCGACATCGAGATCGAGCGCGACTGGTCCTCACGCGTGTCACGCGGGCCGCACTGCTTTCTGGCCGGCGACCGACGCTTCATCATCTCGAACGGCAAGCTGGAGGTGGGCGTCAACGAGCAGGGCCGCTTCAAGGTGACCCAACTGCAGCCCCATCGCCCGGCCACCCCTCAGCAGTGTCTTCACCCCGAGCAGCTGGCGCGTCGCGTCAGCAGCGTCACCTGCACCTCCAGCAGCAGCCCGCGGCCCTCGTCGGTGGCGCGTGCGCAGTCGTCCAGAAGACGCAGTGCCCCCGTTGCCGTCTCTCGCTAGACGGCGCTCGCAGCGCTCGCGCGGTCCCTACGGGAAGACCTTCCAAAATAACAAAAATAAATCGATGCAGTTGAAACAAATATCGATCAGAAGAGTGACGTTCCATTCTGTGGACGTTTTTACAAACGACACGGAGAAACGTTAAGCTGGTGGCTAGCGTGCGTTTAGCTGCCAAGCTCTTGTTTTTCTAGCACCATTGGTTGCGTAGTGAAGGGAAAGCGTAGTTGAGATAAGGATGGATTGCAGAGGACAGTGCGAGTGCGTTGATCGCACGGTGCCAGCGGTTTGACATCCTAGTGCAATATCTCACAGACCCCGGTCTTTCATTGGTGTGCCGGTCAGACCAACTCAAAAGCTGCGGTGTTCCACTCTCCAGAATCAGTTCCTCCAGTCCAAGACGACGTCGCTTCAAGTGGATCAAGGGAGGACTCCGGTTTCTTGACGTTTGCTTATTAATCGTTGGACACTTTCCTCCTTGGATGATTTTTTTTTTCTTTTTTTTTTTTTTTTCTTTACCTCTTCTTAGTGATCGTCTTGCAGGCTCGCCCTTATATTATGAATGTTGCGTGTGCCGTCGCTTTTCTGCCCGTCTTTATGACAACCTCTTGACTGCGGGGGGGGATCTGCAGCTTGTTTTTTTTTTTTTTCTTTTCTTTTCCTGGTGGGGAAGCGGGAAGGGAGGACAAGCAGAGGTGGGACTGAGGACGGATTTAAAAGGGACTAGTTTTGCTAATGTTGAAATCTTTATCAAGCATTTTCTTTTACATTGAGCGTTTTGTTACATAGTTTCAAAACTTTACCTACAAAATTTTAGACCCAGTTGCGTTCGAGTTAAGGAAAAGGAAATGTGCACATTTTAAATACATTTTTCTTAAGCTTTGTATCTTTGCAATCCAGATGTCTGTTTTCTGTACCTTACACGTCGGGTGTAAACAACAGCCGATGTAATGAGAAAAGAAACTTAAACCTTAGAACATAGACAAAAGATTTATTGAAAATATGACCTAGTCATATATGGAACGGCTCTCTGTTTAGCTGTTAGGTGTGTATATGTACAAATATCGGTTCATATACTCATGCACTTGCAGCCATCACACACGCACGCACATAGTGGTAAAATTGTCATGCTTTATAAAACCATGACATCCAAAATTTAAGATTTTTTAAAAGTTTGAATACTAGCAGCGTCTACATTTTTTCTCAATATTAGTCGAATCGATGCTGTCGAGAAGACCTGACCACTAAAAAGAAAAGTATAGAAAGACTGTTCAATTGAGAACTACATTTACCCTCTCAAAAATATGTTTCATCTTTTTAATCCAGAGATATTCTTTGGTTATATTTACGTGTGTTAATTTACCCTGGCAAAGTTGTAAGTTTTAAAACTTATTGTTACTTAAAAGAAGATATACGATAAGGGACAGAACAAGCGTTATGTCATCCTTTTCCTATTCACCGACCCACATTTCAAAGCTATTGCCAACGCTGTTTTTCTTTCAATGTAAATGCCAAGCTGGGACGAACTTGCAGTCCCTCCATTTTCGCCGTTTAATTCTCTCTTTGCTTATTTTATTTATTTTGGTTGTGGTGGTCGCGGAGCTGGCATTACATGGATGAGATTGATTGTTTTTTTTTTTCTTTTATTCGTCACAGCAAGTTTGGCCTCGCCGCGCTAGCTTACTTCGGTTAAAAACGAACTGTATAATGGTGATAAGTTCCCGACATTGTCAGTCATACGTTTGAATACTAAAGGTGGAAAAGAAAAAGTCCTAGAAATCAAACAACTGAGATGCTTTTGACTTTTGCAAAGTTTCTTTTTTTCATCACTCTAGATATCAGCAAAGATCGTGGGCAGGTACATTACCTTGCAAGCTCTGTTTACGTAGATTTCATAATTACAGTATGAAACTGAACATTTGCTGTTCTTTTGCCAGATATCACTCTCCACACTTAAAACTTTTGAAATTTGGCCGTTATTAATTAATGTGTACTTAACAAATAAAAGAATAAAAAAGATGAAACATTTATTGCACATCAGTTACTATATATTTACAGCTGTTGATTTGCCAGTTTATTCCGTTCTTTTTCAGACTATCAGTTGTCTGACAGGTCCTTTATAATCGGGCACCTTGTTAAATAAACTTATGACATAAACTCATTGTTTATTGGGATCTATTAATATTCTGTAAACGTGGTGATATACAGATAGTTTTCTTTATATATGTGGTAAACACCCAAAAGTCTTAAATCAATTAAAAAGCGGTTTAGTTTTCCTCTGCTAAATTATGTTATCGTCCTGTATACCAGAACCCACTACTGACTGATGTGATCCATTGCACAGAAAGGTCATCTTGGTGCTTTCTGATTTATGTGATCAGGTTTCACGACTGTTTTTACTCACATTTTAATGTGCGCTAGATTCACAATGAACAATACAAGTTTCTTTTAATCAACAAGTAATGTTTATCTCACTCGCAGACTACCAGTACAACTACAAACTACAAATACCTGTTTCGTCTGGCATAAAAAGAATCTACTTAATTTAAAATGGATGTATCTCGCTGTCACGCCCACCTTCGACGAGTATCAGCAAAGTTGATTCTCTTTGGTATCAGTCCTCGAAAAGTATGAAAGCGTGCGCGTTTGAGTGTGTGTGTGTGTTGCCAGTATACGATCGTCAGAACAAAGGCGCGGCACGCGGCACGCCCCAATCTAGCGACGAGTACTCGTCTAAAGGGGGCGAGGCATATGACAGTGGTCGCTCTCGAAGGGACATGATGTGACGCAGCAATTAATGAAGCAGGCGCGCTAGTCAGTAGGTCATCCAATACTAATTTATGGTTACTTTCTTGATGAGGCTTATGGAAAATCACTTTTATTCTCTGAAGCTGTATTTTAGCATTACTATTTTCCACCACAAAAAAAAAATACATGCTCAGCACATGACTTATTGTGAACACTAGCTCAAAATCGTCTCATGGGAACTGGTTTGTTTACACTAAGGGACATCACTCGTAGGTGATGACGTCAATATTTCCTCTGTTGTTTTCGCATTGAATTATCCCCCCGCTAGATGGCGCAGAAGTGAAGTGAGGATGTTTACAGTCGATACCGAGCAGCAGTCAACTTCGAAGGATCATCTATTCTACGTTTGTGTAACATTAAAAAGTAGACGTGATGTGTGTTATTTTGGATCAGAATCTCTTGTATTTTAACCAATCAAAATACCCTTTTCCTTGATTTTTGGAGGTTTTTTTTTTTAATAATAAGGCTACAATATGAAGTGTTATCAAACTTAAAGATCTTCAATCAAGATGATAGACAGTATACTTACGATGCAGTGACACATGAAACTGATTCAGATATTGATTTCGAAGTAAGTTAAAGTTCTGTAAGTCAGTCAGATGTGAAGCATTCTCGTTTACTTTCTCTCTCAAAGTGTTATCCATGAATTACTAATCATAACTCACTTTCAATACTGTCTGTTATTCTAACCATGATGTAGCTACTCCATCTCTAAACTGTTTACAGAACCTACATCCCATCATATCTTGATCCATTGCTTTAAGTACGTTCTACTCTTGTACTTCATCTTTATGGTGTTCAGTGTGCCTGCATGTACACCACTGTCCACTACCTTTAATTTATCATGATTGGTCTGCGCAGAGAGTGCAATATCTATCTTTGTCATGGTGGTGCACGTTAAGTACTCATTATTATTATTATTAAAAGATTAAATATTTTTATATTATTCTCGCCCATTTCTCTTAAAAACACACACACACAAAATAGACATCCGCAGGTGACTGGATGTGGACTTTGATCATGAAGTTCAAGAACGTAAATTTTCTTTTTAACTGCATTTCTGCTTTTTATCTATTGGGGAAATAATTTTTTATCCATTGGTAGTTTTGCATAATAGGTTTTTTCCATTTAACACCAAAAATTTCATTTACAGTTTAATTGTTATGGTTTGTTTGTTTGTGGTTTATTAGTAAGATAGATTGGTAAAGTGAGGAAAATCATGAACAGCAAAGAGCTGCCGGCATTCAATACTAGCACCTTTTCTGGTGATACTGGTAAGTAATAATAAATAATCATTAAGTATGTAATATATGATCATAATTATGATAATTGTTTTAAAGGTACAAAGGAAGCTAGTAAAAGGCATCAAGGCATGTAAGAAAAGGGAACAGATAATGAGGTATATTACCAAAATTACAGAAGACAAAACTTGCAAGATTTGGAGAAGGGCATAATGTGGGGTGGAGAACATGAAGATCCACCAGCACAATGTGGGAGAAAATGGTGGTAAAAGTGTTTATACACTTGAATGCTGGAAACAGACACCATGAAAAGAGATAGGCATAAAATTCCAAGTAGAGGACCCACAAAAAAATAAAACCTTTAACAGGTTCTTTCAAGGGAAGAGTATCAGTATATTATAAATAAAAATAATTTTCCTCATCATTTTGTAAGTTGAGAAGAAGAGTTTTGCACAACTTTTACATCCTGCCTAAATCTAATAAGCTAAAAAAAATTTTTTAAGAGAATGAGTTCTTTGAACACTTTCCCTTGAAATTTTAAATTGGTTATAAATTGGGCATTAATGGAAATATTCTTTTATTTTGTTTTAACATTATTTTAATTTTATACTTGTGGAGTGACTTTTTGTGCCTTTACTTGTGGTATATAGCTCAACTGGTGCATCGCATGACAGAAGGACTTAGCAGCAATAAATACAAACCTGTGGACTATAATCGACTGAAGGCACTCACTTCAGAAAAGAAGTTTGCCTCTATTAAGACCTCAATGAAAGTGAAGAAGATAGAAGAGATCTCTAAAGCTAATAAAGAGAGCAGCATTTTGAAGCAGCATCGGCTCATCTGGCAGAAAGAATTTCTCCATCTTCAACATCTTCGACGGAAGGTAGTTTGGCCACCAACATTCAATACCTGTCTTGATTTTTTTTTTTTTTTATTACAATACATGCATGATTCAAAAGGATAAGCAGTTTCAAATGTCTATATTTTAAAATTTAAATTTTGGTGGGGTTTTTCTTCTTTTCTTTATGTTCTTTCACTGGAGCAATTTTGTTTTCTATCCCACTTCCTCAACTGCTTTATTTAATATAATCTGATTTCCTACATTATACCCAATCAAAAATTATCACATATAATTCAGCACTGTTCTTTGGGTTTGCGGACTAAGACTTGTTTCAAAGCATCTTAGCATCTGACAAAACATGGAAGTCTTGCAGAATAAAGGGAGCATTGATTAAAAACTATTTTAGAATATTCTTACTGCACATAATTCTGGCTTTCAGATCCAGACTGAAGTTGAATCTCACATTCGAAGTAATGCAAGTTCTGACATCTGCAGCCATATTTATCATGATTTTGAATATCAGGAAGCATCGCTTTCATCAGCGTTTGATCGCTTCAAGCAAGACACTGTGGAACCAGTGTGGAATCTCAGGTATAACATTTTCCCCCCATATAAACAGATGTTTGTACATATACAACCTTGAATTGTTGGTATTAGTGCAAGTTATGTAGTGTCCAACAAGTATGTTATCAAAACTGAAAAATAGCCTATAGAATGGTGCCACCTTAGCCCCTTGAGCATTAATTGGTGCCTATATGTGAGTTTCTGTGTGTGTGTGTGTGTGCTCACCTGCATGCATGTTAAAATCCTTTTAGACAAAATGATCTCATTGTAAGCCTAATTGTTCATAACTAAGACTACTAAAACTGAC
Organism: Pomacea canaliculata; assembly: GCF_003073045.1. NCBI lineage: Eukaryota > Metazoa > Mollusca > Gastropoda > Architaenioglossa > Ampullariidae > Pomacea > Pomacea canaliculata. Next base: position 10,898,708 of record NC_037594.1, on the reverse strand, counting down.
CCTTTTTAAAAATGAACGTATTCTTTACTAAAACACCATATTTTTAGGTTGGGTTTTTTTTTTCAAGTATTAAGTCCTTGTCATTTGACAGATTCATCATTTAGCTGGAAAAACCTTATGCAATGACATCATCTAATCAATATATAAATGCCAGCCTTTGCCTGAGGAAAAGTCTCTTTTCAGCGCTAATGATATTAATGGCCAAACGGCTTGGGATGATGTTATCTTTCGTAGGGCATATGGTCATGGCAGTGTTGATTCAACTCAGGGAGGAGGTTGATACTGCTGGGGCAATATGGCTTTTGTTTGAAATGACTGGCACTAATTTATTGTTGTCTCTTTATCAGTGCACATCAGTCAATTGTGCTTCATTAATGACTTTGCAGAATTCATATGTTTATAAAACTAAATTTATTGTGACCAACTGTTTGTGCTTTACTGCTACTTTTTGAAGAAATCCTGTTAAAAAATATAAATAGCACATTTTAAAAGAGCTTTTTTTTAAACCACAGTACAAGTGTGTTAATTGGTTTTTTTATCTTAAGAGTTAGTTCCCTATAGATCTTTAGTCAAGCCTCACAATGGCAGAATACACATGACCAAGTGAAAGCGAAAATGATAAAAAAAGCATATTTCAAGCTTCATATGAGTATTATTTCAACATTTAAATAAATTAAATTGAATTTATAGGTGTTTGAAGTCATGGTTCATAAAATAACTGTGGACTGGTTGATCTCCCTACTGTGGCCCCTCACAGTTGCAACACTATTTTGATGGATTTTAGTGGCTCTTAACAGGGAATTTTTACTGTACTGTATATGGTTCACAGGGATGATCTTCGCTACTGGCTGACTGAAAATAGAGAAGACCTAAAACTCGGGGATCCTGAGGTGATTAAGAAACATGCAGAAATCAAAGAAACAGCCAATTCTGTGACCACACAGCAGGCAAAATTACTTGAGAAACTGCAGCATGAACAGCTTTGTCTAGAACAAGAATTGCAATCTGGTGAGATTTACTACTAAAATACAGCTGAACCTGTTATCTCACCATCTATTGTTATCTTGCCAGTCATGTTTCTCAAAATGCATTTTCTCCAATGTTGCCCCTTGGTAATGGACCATATACCCTCTTTATCTCACCATTCTTGCCTCTCGCCAAACATTTATAGAGGGGAGATGACAAGTTGGGACAGTATTTTGTCTTAAGCATTTAATAACTGTGGGTTTGTGTCTGCACCTGTTGCACTGTACACGCGTGTTTGTATGTATGCGTAGGTTTGTTGGTGAAGGTCAGCCTCTAACCTTTTTCATGTTGTTGAGGTGTCAGGTGCTAGAGATATTTTTCTCAGGTCCAGCTTTATGTGAGGGAGGTGTTTATCTCCTCTCCCTTGCTGCCATACCTTCCTCTACCCTCCCATTGTGGAGTCAGATACACCCTTTCTCAATAGCTGGGTTGACTGAGGGAAGTTTGTTGCACCACACCACACATTATCAAACTGGAGTGCCTCTCAGTTTGGCTGTCCGCATTCCAGAGAAGCAGCATAAAAAACAGCCAACCCATCCAAGGAAAGCAGTGGGTGTGCAATTTACCCACTCTCATCTTAGGGAGGAAGTGACAAAAAATAATTATGGAACTCTTTTGAGGCTTCAGAATTGGAATGAGTACACTTAAAACCCTTTAACAAGGATCTAGGCCTAGGGGAGGGCTTTGCTTGTCTCATAGATCAAGCCATGCAGGTCTAATTTCCTAAGTGTAATGGAAGTCAGCAAATCAGTCCCATAACTTTAGGAAAAGGATTGGCTTTGAGGACTGGCATCGTGAGGTGGGATTAGGGACAACTACAGGCTGGGCGAGATTTCCTATCTGTCTTCTTGGAGTTGGGAGGTGGGTTTAACCTTCCCATGGACTCCCTTAGCTTGGTGGCTGGTCTTGGTCTGTCCTTGTTGACTGATATGGAAAAGGTGAATCGAACTGTCAATGGGCACTCAGTCATGGGTCAATTGGTCCTGAGAGATAGGAGTTCATTCTGAAGCTGGAAGCACTCATGGTCTTGAAAAAAACCAAAATGTTGTTGTTTAGCATGCCATCAAATGGGAACCAGGTTAATATTCCTGAATATGGGCACAATTATTGGACCACACAAGCCACATGCAGTAACACAAACTAACGCATACAGCAGTGGTTCCCAACCTATGGCCTGCAAAGGTGCCTTGTCTGGCCCACTCATTTTAACCAGACACAATATAATTTCATTTTTAACATCATGATTCTGGCAAAACTGCCATGTTCTGGCCTGTGAGATTTTATATCATCTCCAGTGCAGCCCTCGGGCAAGAAAAGGTTGGGCACCACTGGCATGCAAAATACTTTTAATGCTCTGTAATTGGAACAGTGCTTTTAAAAATCATGCTTGGATTAAATAGGACCTTGGTTCTGTTTTGCTGGGGGTTTTTTTAGCACAAGGTCTTACATGCGTAGCAGCTAAACCAATGGGGAGAGGCTACCATCTGAGTTTTGGAATATGAGGCAGTGATTGACAAACAGTGTCATCTGTAATGTAAAAAGTAACTACTTTGAAGACATTAGAGTATACAAAGCAGATCTCAGTTTTGAATGGTGAAGCAACAGTTATGGGTGGGAGCATCTGTATTTAAAAAAAATAAAAGGACAATAAGAACAATCAATCAAAGCAGGTTTATCAGCCTGAATAATGATGTATTGAATAACCTCATGTTTTGTTTCTTTATCTGAACATGAGATGATAAGACAGGGGCAGTTATTACACTTTCTAGGCATGAAATGAGATTGCCATATGGGCTAAAATGTTTTGATTCCTCAGTGTGAAATGAGGTAACCAAAAGTGTCATTTTCTTCTTTACATTAGTTTTTAAAGACATGCCTGAAGCGAAATCCACTAAGCATTATTTGTAATGGAAGAGTTTTTTAAATGTTAAAGAACTTTGAGCATGAACCAGCCCTTTTTTCAAACTTCTACAGAAGAATTAAACCAGTTGTGTCCTTCATTGCTGGACAAACATGCAGTGGTGCAGGAAGGCATCCCATTTGAAGCTTTGGATCTGGAATGTCCAGACAATCACTTAAAGGCTTCAGTCTTGCAAGAGTTCCTTATCTTAGATGACAAGTACAGTACTCGTCTTGAGGAGCTGCAAGCACGGCATGCCTTAGCTCTCAAGTAGGTGTTAACGTTATGCTTTTTCTCTTTCTCTGTGGTTGTGTATATGCCTATGTCTTATATGTGTCCAGATTTGTGCATGCTTACCTGATGGTTATTCAATCGTACATTTGATGAATTCTATTTTAGAGTAATATCTTTTTCAATATTTCAATTAAAACAAAACCCTTTGAACCTGGACTCCCAAGTCTTTCAGCAATAACCATGGCTTAGTGACAATTTTTGAGTCCCATAGAAAACATTTACTTTTATTATTTAAAATTTTTAAATAAAATTGAAAATTAATTTCCAATAGCTGGTTTAGTCATTATTATTACACATCAAGCACAAAAACCAGTTTGCCAGGTTTGAAGGGTTTTAAAAGCACACTTTTTTGAAATGTTGTAAAGTATTTTGGCACATTGGGAAAAGCTTCGTCCTTCCAAATTCAATGACATGCTTGTATGTAAATGCCAGGATGGATGACAATGGCAGATGGAGCAGCAATGACCACTTTATTTTTGTTGCCATACATGACCAGTATCCACGAGAGCTGCCAAACCGCCGTACACTACTTTTCAACAGACTTAAACGTCATCTGCCTGCAAAAACACACGCTGAGCTGGTGAGCTTATTCACACTTAGTGTTAATGTAATTGCACTGGGTAATAAGCATTGTAAGTTTTTTAATCAGCTTAAATAAAAGGTTATTATGGTTTGTTACCTGGATGGTTGACAAATAATAAAACATGCAAACCTTTTTTTTTCCTTAGCAAACAATTTAACTTAACATGTATTTGATTCAAATACTATTATAAGAAAAGATGCTTCTTAAGCATTAGTCTAAATCAAAAGCCAAACATTTGTCTCATTACTTGCAGTCCGATCATGAGGACTGGTGGATGGATTACAAATATTTGAAGGAACGTATCAAGGGTCTCTACAGTGACTGGGCTCGTGACCGCCGTGAGCTGCTGTCTAAGGTTAAGCTCATTTTCCAAGAAGCAGTGCTTAGCCACCAGCTTGAAGAGCTGCACTCAGAGAACATACAGCGACAGCGTCAGTACTGTCAGGTGCTTTATCAAAAGGTAAGTGCCACGAACGCCGGCTCTCACCAGAGCAACACACACACGACGTCCATACGCGTTCTTTCAACACACAACACAACGATTGCCTGAGGCTGTCCAAATCATGTTAACAAGTTGCTCAGGATTTTACACTATAGAACACAGATAAATATATTTATACAAAAAATGTCGTAACGCACAGTTCTTCAGGGAAGATGGTGAAAACCATCTATGACAAGTATGGCAATGCGATAGCCTCTATTATTAATTATATATGTATATCAATCTCTCAGTTCGTAGCTTACAACAGTTTCCAATGTCCTAGTCCACGATGTATCAGTTCCTAACCAAGTATATTGACTCACCCCCTCGCTAAGCTTCTTCTCAGTACCTCTTCATAATATCAGTTGGCCGTAACTATGTTCAGTTCGACGCCTGACTAGTGCATGGTTGTCACCCAGACAGTTTGAATACGAATAACACAAATTACACTTGTAATCCACTCGAAGCGATTTTTCCTTCCCCAAGGGGTTAGGAAACTCTTTGGTCGCTCCGTGTAACTCAGCGACGGGTGTCACTCCAAGACCATACACAATGGCGGTGTCGGGGAGGGGGTTCCCGGGGTCACAGCAGCGGTGACGTCACGAGGCCGACGGTTCCCCTAGCCCAGGCGCTGCTGGGTGTTGGACCGATCGAAGGCGATCGAGGAATGGTCTGGGGAGGTGATTCTTCCTTCTTCAGACGGGCTGCAACTCAATTAGCCCACACCGGAAAAAAAAAAAACTTCGCCTAGAGGAGGTTAATCCACCAAGGGTCAGTATCGCGCCAATGGACACTACCCTGCTCTACTATGGATTCTCAGCTAGGGAGATTTACAAATCGTAACTGAGGCACATCTTCTTTCACTATCTCGGGCCTGAGTACTTTTCAACCTCCTTTCCGCCGAAAATTCTACGGCTGAACAGTGTTCACCAAATTCTTCGTGTCACGGTTAACCCTTTTCCCGCTGACATTCAGTCTCCCTTACATGCTATCTTCTCTTGCAGTTCGTAAATAGCAAAGGGGTTAAGCTAACCTAAAAACGTGGAGGCACGTACTGGTCCGCAACCGTAGGACACCTACTGGCAAGGTTTAGACAAAACTATATCAAGACGTGGGTCCAAATTTTCTCCCTAATAGCTTTCCTCTACTTCTCTTTAATTTCATTTGAGATTTTATTTTAAAAGTAGCCACATGCTGAAAACATCAAAGCCCTTGTATTGTCATGGAAGAGGAACAGTGAGAGATTACAAATGCAATAATTTGTCTGTCTAGTTCTAGCTAGATTTTCCATGTGTAGGCATGAAAATACATATATTTATTGACTGTATAGGGCATGATTCATGCTTGGATTAAAATTGTATTTATAAAATTTGTATGCCATGGACTGTCACATTATGTTGCTATGTACGTCAACATTTTAGATACTCTTTGCATATGATTGCCTAATTAGGTACAGGAATGGCGAGAAAAAAAACTTGAAGCCATGCAGCTGGAGGCTGAACTGGAGGAACAGCAAAGAAAATTGGTGGAAGAAAGACTTCAAGCAGAACAAGAAGAGGAAAGGAAAAGAAGGCTGAAAGAGAAAAAAAAGGTAAAACTTTAAAAAGTTCAGGCTCCTTCTGTATATTAAAAATATAGTTTTTTTTAGAAATTTGTATAGATGTACTCTTTGTATTTCACCAATGACCTTGATTTCTGTAAGCCACTCAATCTCAGGGACCATAGTGGTCCCATTATTTCATAGTACAAAGCTGATAAAGGAATTAAATTTCTGGCAGGAATTAGGAAGATGATAAATAAATTATAAGGCTTATTTTTCTACATTCATTTTCTCCCAACAATCCCAAAAAGTTGTTTTGTTTGCTATGTTTTGGAAAAGCAAGTGCAAAGGCCTGGTTGTTGCATTTGTTGAAGGTACTGTGTTGTTACTGTTTTATACATTTACACACAATAAACCTATAACGAGACCAACTTAAGTGCAATCAAAATATTTAATTTGTATGTTTGGCTGTTGTAATGCATTCTTATGTTCCTGCAAGAGTCAACAATGCTGTATCAGAGAGCTACTCCCCTCCTGCATAGGTTGCATGTGAACACTATGCTGTTTTATGTTAGATACTCAATTGATGATCTGCATATGCAGGTACGTGCGGAGTGTGTTGAAACCAATATCCCATGAAATACTAAGGGACACCTTGTATAAATATAAAACTGTGGCAACCACATGAAATGTACATTTTATATGTCAGAGAGAGAAACAGCTATGAAAAATAAGTTGAGAGACAGCATTAGGAGTGGTTGGTTAGTCTGTTTAATTTTCAAAATGTTTGTTTCAGATCAAAGCATTTCAGACAGAAAAACTTCATCAACAGCAAAAACTTGAAGAGGAGATTAGGGAACGGCTGGAAATTTTGCAGAAGGAGCTGGAAGAACAAGCTATTTATGATCATGAGAGGCAAGTGTTAAAATGAGAATATCTTGAAAAGGTCAACATATAGGTCATGACAATCATGTAACCTTTGCATTGAACTTTTTGTTGCCTGTAAAATTTGGCATTGGAACCAGAACCATAGTTTGGAATGAGATATTATACAATCTTGATAGCAAGTTCAGTTGAAAATTCAACTAAGACATTTAGATTCATGAAGTTAAATCTTTAAAGTACTTTTCTAGAATTGAACTGAGCAAGCCTGTTCCATTTTTAAAAGATATTTTTAAGTGATTTTTAGCTGTCCTGTAGAGAGGTGTTTGTTTCCTGAATACAGTCTTGTGATCTGAGACCTTGTGTGCAAAATGAGTTGTTTTATTTTGCATTTGCTGAAGGAGCAAGTCGTTTCTGTTTTTCAAAAATCATGACTGGATCACAGAATGTTTATTCAGTGTAACCGATTTTTGCAGGGTGCATTACCGCCAGCAACAATTGCTGGAGAAGATGGAAGAGCGAAAGAAAGAACAGGAGAGAAAGGAAGAGGAAGAGAAGGAAAAAGAGGAGCGGCTAGAGGCCTTGCGAGAACAGGTGTGTGAAGTAGAATCTTTGCTGTTAGAGGCCTTACAAGAACAGATTTGAGAGTCTTTACTGTTTTTGTATGTTCACTTTAGACATTTCATACATTTTTTTAAATTGTACATCTTTTAGGGATTTTTGTGGAAACAGAAATTTTATAATTATTGTACAACCCGTGTTGGGCAAGACTCCCTAGCCTGATGGAGTGTATGCCAATGGAGCAAAGAGTCACTGGTTCAAGACCTGTTGGGAAAACTTCCCACCCATCTGGCAGTTGTCTAGAAAAAAATAGATGCCTGATTTATCAGGGACAGTAAAGGTGGTTAGAGAGGTTTGGGTTCAGCCTTTCATATGGTGAACCATTTTATATTCAGTTCCTGTGACCCAGACTTTACATTTACCTAAACATGGCAGAATTCATACTGCAACATACAGGATGTTTGAAGTCCCGTTGTTTGAATTACTTTAATGTCAGTACACATCTGGTTTTTATAAATATAAACATACTTTAGAGTAAAAAAAAACAAAGCAAAAGCAAGTGAAAATATTGGTGTACTGCAATACACAGGTGCGAGTAGTTGCAGAGAGAGATCCAGCCAGAACCATGCAAGACACAAAGGTCAGCTTTTGATGTTCACTACCCTTTAACTTTTGTTGCTGATGCTAAAACTCATAGCATTTTTTAAAGTTTATAACTATTGATTACCCTTGGTAGTGGTTTTAACAAATATTCACCATTCTTTTCTTTTTTTTAACTCTGCAGTTGTTACCTGGCATATAGGTCCTTCATACTTTGAGGCAAAAAGATATCAGATTTTGTCGAAGGCTAAAAAGGGTAGGATATTCAAATACTGGATTATTTGTATGGTCTCCCACTGGCTGCGTATTTTATTGTGCAGGCATGGGTGGCACATCACACACAGGATGAAGAGCACGAGTACCACGGCATTTATAAACCATTGTTTGAAATTCACAGTTTTACATCCAAACAGGTAACATCCCTATTTTCTTCACACATTAAACATTTAACATGATTTTTGTGGATTTATCAGTCAAGGTGGTGTGTGACCATGTATTATATTAGAAATGTTTAGTGTGTTAAAAGGACATGCCACAGGTCTGACTTTAAATCTCTTTTTCTGCCATCATCAGATAACAGCGGATCCTCGATTTCGACTGGAACAAAAACTGCGTGAAGCAGGACTTCACAATAGCAGTTATGCTCGTGCTGTGATGGCAACCATTGAACCTCTGCATCCTCCACGCAAAGATGCAGCATCTAATATCATCTTTGGGAACGAAACTAAACAATAAAATTGAGCCTATGAGGGAACTTGCTTACTGCCCCAGGTGTTTAGACAGGTATTGTTTGAAGTCTTCATTTCTGAAATCGCTGACAATTTTCTGCAACATGAAATAAAGACTGTTGGTGCAAAAGAAAAGATGCCATTACTGCTGGTGTAGACATATTTTTAATTAAAAACATGCAATATAACAGATGAAAGCAATGAGACTCCAAAGGATCTTATTGCACAATGAACAAACAAGTTAATATCCTAACACATTTCAGCATTGGCATGGAAGCACATTATGCATGAGGACTATCATCACAGCACTTGCCATTAACTGGATTGGGTGCAGGAAGGAGGGGGCAAACAAACTGTTTCTTTAAAATACACATATTGTACTGTTTACATATACAAACACCAGCATCTATCAACCTGCTTACCTTTGTCTTGTTGCTTGGCTTTGCTGGTAGATTAGGGTCAAATAATTCTTTTTTCAGGAAGAATGAAAACACTTCTGATGGTGTTCTGCATCCAGACAAATAATAAAAAAATTCTTTAAAACCAGAGGAGGCTATAGCTATCATAAAAGGCAACAGAATATTCTGATGTATTTGCACTGTACAACTGTGCACACGATACCATATACCAAAACACTTAAAAAATAACCCCCAAAAAAATCTTTAAACTTACTTTTTGGTGAGGTCAGCTGACACATGTCCTCTGCCTGAGGCAGAGTATGCACACAACACTGAATTTGCAAACTTTCGAACTTCAGGATGGAAGTGTTTCTGTAAAAACAAAATGCAGTCAGATGCCAAACTAAGTACTAAAGTCTTATCACATAAGAGAATCCTACAACAAGTGGTGGTGGTTTTATCTCCTGGAGTTTTATTATTCCTAAATATTTTAACGTATGATTACTTTCTCTCACTGTAATATAGCCTTAGTTGCTGGCATGGCATAAAACAACCGTGTTACGTGAGCCAAGAAAAACAGGCCCTACCCTCAATGCATACAACTCCCACAGAGCAGTACTGTTTGCATTGCAGTGTTCTGGTTGAGGCAAATAAGGCATATACACTCCACTACTCTCTGCCTCTTGGTCATATAGCACCTCCGCATAAGGAAACATCTGTACATATTGAAGAAAGAAATGAATTATGGAAGAGTAGCAAAGCATCCCAAGTATCAACCCACACTTGCATCAAAGAGCACGCCAAGAGGTCAGCTTTTAATAATTTCTAATAGCCTTTGAAAAATGACCCACAAATATTATTACATAACTTAAGGGGATTCAATAGTATTATTTTATCATAATCTGCTTTTAAAAATGGACACAACTTACCGAAACGAGACATCTGGTACCTGCCAGGAAGCCACACACAGCTTCAGGTAAGTGCTGAAGACACATGGTAGTCAGGCGCTTGATGTAGGCTAAAACACGTTGCTGGTTCATCTGCACAATAGCATGTGGAGCTTTTTTTTTGGTAATCATGCATGGCACTTAAATTTCAAATTTCCTGCCACTGAATGGATGTCTTGCCAATGGACAGCCAGTCAAACACTGACCATGTCTTTCTGATGAATCTTAAACCAATATGTACCACTAACTCTTAATGCAGTATGAAGCTGGAAACGAAAAACTTTGCTGTAACACTGTAGCTAGGAAGTTCTGACTTAAAGGAATCACCATAAACATCTTTGTGAAAGTCAACATCTGCTTGGCTATCATTTGGGTGAAATATCTCGGTAAAAATCCATCCTCAGGCTTAGAGAATGTCGCTTTTGGAATAAAAGGAAACTTCATTAACTCATTCAACACAAACACAAATGATCTATAGCTATGGAGACATTTGCAAGTGCAAACTGTAAAGAAAGAATTAAGGACAAAAACATTATGAGTTGAGTGAGTGTTGAACAGGTAAAAAGGTTGAGAAACCATAGATGCTTTGGAACACATCTGCTGCGTATCAACACTGTGAAACCAGCACAATCAATAAAAATAAAAATGCTTATTTTCAAAAACAGCACAAAGCCCCAGCCTGGGAAACTCAAGAAGTGCAGGGGAGATATGTCAGAATAGTTTTACCTGTTTCTTACGTCGCGTGATCATCACATCCACACAGGCTAAAACAAGACCAGCATCATCTGGTGAACTGCCTAGATACATAGAACATGTGTCAATCTCACTGTTGTAATTCATGATAAACAACAAAGACTAAATATTGCAGAATATTATATAAGCCCTCAATAACTATCAATTTAGAGTATGTGCAGACACAGCAGCTAGTGAGAAATAGGAAAAAGTGAGGTTGTTTAGGTTTTCTAACCTTCCCTTCATCATTCTTTAAAATTTTGCAGCATCAAAAATAAAAAAAAGTCATAAAATAATCAGGATAAAGATTCACAAGTCTGTGTCATTTGCCCAAAATTTGAATTTATTCTGAATTTTACCACATATACCTGCATGTATGTGAAGTAAGACTTGATACATGTTTGTATAGAAACACGTAGGGTCAATGTTGAGGGCAGCTCCCTGGCCACTGAGAATGGTGAATGCTGTTTGTATGCAGTGCAATATCTCCCTGTGTGTCAGTTCCTGCACTCAATTATGTAATGCAAAACCCACATCAATGTACAATCACAATTCAAGAAAAGTTTCTTGAAAAGGAAAAAAATACACTAATCTACAAGATCTTCTACATATACTTTGTGTATGCTTTAGTACTTTTTTTGCCTGTCATTACTGATGCAGCAACAGCAACTTTATTAAATGTGTGCAAGTTATTCTAGGCTTAAAAGCAAGATAAACAAATATTTTTCACAAGCTATGACCACAGTCATCACTATAACATAAATGTTGATAATATCTAAAATAAATGACACCCAGACTGCTAGAATAGCAGCAGCTATGAAACTAACATAGTGTTCTTGGTGGAGGTAAAGTGGACATGTAATGAAAATAATAGAAATCAGTTTGTAATAGAGCAATGTCTAGCTTACCCCTGAGTCTATCAGCTGGTTAAACACCACAAACAAATCATGGAAGAACTCTATGTTGATTAGGTGGGAAAACCTGCAAATGTTTAGAAAACATCAGCTAATAATAGCTTTTTAAAAACATTACAAATGGACGAACAGAAAAGATAACATTGATAGCTTTCAGCTAATTACAAGATCAAGCTGATTAGTGACCTGATGCATTGGACAACCCAAATGTCTTATAATCAAATACAAATATAAAAGGCATGGTGCTAAGTGTCTGGCACCTCAGCAGAAAAAAAAAAGGTTTACATATTCTACAATACAACTTTATTTATCCTAAGGGACAATCTGAAATAGTGTCCGTACTAGCAATAACAAATCACAAATTATCAAAAGAAAAGGAGTCTCTTACTTTGCCAGACCTTCCAATACAACAGGCAGAAGGGATGACTTTATATCTTGTTTCAAGATTCGAAAGAATGTAAGGAAAACCATCTGCACTATTTCTGTGTTCTGGTGAGAAAATTATGCCACAGGTAATCTTTGTATTACAAAAACTATCATTTCAGATGAATGATACACATTCAACAACATGCACCAATAGGATTTGTCTGTATTACATTATTCTCTCATTTATGTGCACACACCTTTAGTAATAAAGCATCACAAAAGCAATTTGGTTTTTTTCAAAAAATAGGCTAAACAACAATGTATTTTATTAAATTACAGGAAGGAAATGAAAAGATATCATGAGGAAATACAAATACAAAAGGCACAATGTTAAGTGTCTCTGAAAGGAAAAACAATAAAGAAAATTGTCCAGACTGTATAACTTGAAGAAAACAATCTTTCTCATTTGTCATCAGCCCAAATCTAACATTTTCAGAATTTATTGTAAAAAATACCATTTGCAGACGTTTCTGTCTATCCTCTGATGCTCGTGTCTCCTGTAACTCCTTTTCTAGATCTTCTTTTTGTTTCAGATGCTACACATGTAAAGTCATAAATAAGCACAAATATGAGAAAGAATTAACAATCTGCAAGGCATTAACCCAAGAGAATATTATTATTCACTAAAAATCAGATGCAGCAACAATTTCTAAGATTTCAAAAATAGTCTCCCATTTGATTACATTTAATTTGTGCATGCATGTTATTTTAAATTATTATTTTTCTTTAATTCACGAATAAGCTAGTTGCACAACACATATTTCACATTACATCTTTTAGGACTGTTTCAGGTATAATCTAATAATCATTCTGAAACAACCAACCACTTCCAAGACTGATGATTGTAGCACATATATAAACACATCAAATTCAACAGATTAAATAATCAAACCATAATGTAACTGAAAATATAAACTTTGTTTTACACGGTCATTTTGAACCTGACTGTACTACTTCATACCTTTCTTTCTCTCCTGGAAAATTTTTGAAACCTTTCTTTTCGCTGCATCTTCTTTTTTCCATCAGTTGCCTCAGTGTTCACTTCTTTGATTTTAAGGGCCATAAATGTTTCAAGCACCTGAAACACACACACACACACACACACGTACAATGTGTGAACTGCACAATGGGGATCTGTCGCCACTACAAAATTATAATGGCCAACAATGATTATCATTTTCATTAAAAAAGAAATTTTTCCCGTAAATTCTCTTTTTCTGATACATGCCAGATGATCAGACCATTAATGGAAATGAACAGCAAATTGTTCCTCCTGCAGGACAAGACCTGTGCAACTAAATAACCAGATGAACTGAGTCATGACGTCAGGAAGAAGGTAAGGGCTAGATTGCTATCAGCTTAAGGCTCACATGTAGATCTTTTTCTAAGATAGGTCAGTGAGTAGGTGTTGGATCTATTGTCTTGGAATAGCAGGTAGTTGAAATCCACCAACAGGGCATGTAGTTCTGACACCCTTGCTGCTGTGGATAAGGCCAACAGGAAGATGGTCTTTTCTGTTACTTGTATAAAGGGAGCACAGATGAGGGATTAGAAGGTCTCTCAGTTCAAGCAGTTAAGAACCCAGGCCAAATCCTATGTCTGGGAAATGGAAAGACACTGGCCTAGACCTGGAGAATATGAGAAGGACTTAAACAACGGAAAACAAAGAGACTGCTGGCGGGTGCTCTGGAGTTCAGGACAATTAAAACATATACTACACAAAATATTCATGGACACGGACAAAATGGCGGTGGTTCATCTCGTAAGAGGTGCAACTGGAATGGCAAAGGTGTGTCCTAAACATAGTCTTGTGAGAACTACCTCCTCCCACCGCAGAGGATGGCACAAAGGCAGGTGATCTGAAAGACAAAGAAGGGTGGCAGGTAACTTATTTTGGCCCACTGTCTCAGTGGGATTGCCTCATCTTCCTCATAGCTGCCCACACTGCTTGGGAAGTGGTACGGGAAGAGGATGAGGAGACAAACCTCTGCCATGCAAGTTTCCTCGCCTGTTTAAAAGTATAATGAGCCTGAGCTCTACTGCGTTTAAAACTTATCCCATTTTCAGGAACAGGGTGGCGGAAGGTAAGGCACTGAGCCTTCTTCCGAGCACAATGGGCCACCCTGCACTCCTCAGTAAACCACAGGACAGGTGGTCGGCTATTTTGAAAGCCTTGCTTAGAAATTGTTTCTGAGGCAACTTCAGTTAAAATAGAAGTAAAAGGGTTAATAGGCTGCTCCTGAGGGATCATCAATAAATTCCTTTACCTCTAAATTAATACTAGATCCTGAGAGGAAGCGGGTGGTGCAGAGCTAAAAATTTGTCCCACTAAAGAGTAGTTAAAAATTGTAAAATTATTGGTAAGGGATCACTGCCACACAGATCTTCGTGTTCAGTCCAGTTAAAATCTAATAGTGGTGTTGGACTAACTGCTGACACTGTGCTGCTGTATGGCCAACAAAAAGTGTATGAGCCATCATTTAGAAGGCAGAGATCACTGTCCATAAAAAAATGATCCCAACAATTCTCACCCCACAAGGGTTGGTCCTCATTAAAGTCCCCCAAAAAAAGCATGGGAGAAGAAAGTTAGGTCAGAAGACCCTCAAGGTCCTGCTGGGAGATCCAAGCAGGAGGAAGACAGACACAGCAGAAAGTGATAGTTTAACCTGGGCAGCAGCACCTTGAACAGGAGTGGAAAGTGCTATCTGACTAAACAGAAGGTGGGAACAAAGAAGAGCAGTCCCACCAGTCTGTGAGCCCTGATGAAAAACTTGAAAGTCTTTGAAGGAGAAAGAGGTAGAAGGTAGGAGAAGAGTCTCCTGTAGTGGACAGAATGAGATTATAGGCATTGGAGTTCTTCAAAATTGGTTCGAATCCATCAACAGTTCCACTTATGAAATGTTGACATATTCATCTGTAAGGGAAAGATGCAGTGCACTTCACAGAAGAAGAGGGATAAGAAGGCAGGTGAAAGCCGGATAGGGAAGGTGACACTAAAAATTTCTTATCCACATCCATCCCTCTGCTTGCCAAGAGAGGCAAACTGGGACTGATGTTTCAGCTGTAGCACCCCCAGATGTTTTGTGCCATGATGCATTTTTCTGGTAATTTTATTTTTGCTTTTATGTCCTTATCTGTGTGCAGTGTAATATTCTTGTTCTTTGGTGATTTTGTGTGGTGTGCTTGCTGGCTTTAAGTGTTTTTGACTGGTGAAGGTTGCTTGGACTGTGATGTCAAGTAGTAGGTAGGCAAACAGGCTAAAAAGTTTGTCAGAGAAGAGTGCATGTAGCTCTGGAAAAGTCTTTTAACAGAGACTTATAAAGTGGTCAAGGGCAGATGTAGCTGGAACAGTGGAAACCTTAGCAGCCAGGACTGCTAATCCTAGTGGCAGTAATTCATTTAGATAAAGAGCAGTTGCACCCCTCTAGTCCCTAACAGTCAGGTCATCTGGTAAAGTTAATGAAGAAACAAAAAGGTGGAACAACAGAACCAAGAGTATTTTAAGAGGTAAAACTCATGTCATAATTTTCAGTATAAAATTAATCTAAAAAAATATATCTGCTTTACCTTTGGCTGCACATCTGTTCCCACATTTTTTACCATCTTAGTAATCGCCCTCACAATCTAGATGAGAAATGAACAAAATTATGAAATAGAAAAAGAGACATTAAAAGAAAAAAATCATTAAGAGTACATTTCCTTTCTTTAAGACAGATGACAGGACTATAGGACAGAATATCGAACACTAGCTCTTAAACCATCAAAAGTGGTCTCCCTGACAGTGGGCTAGCACATGCCCTGCGTGAAAGGTGTGCCACTGGTCAGGTAAGCAACCACCCTCTAACAGCTATAAAGGCAAAGCCAAAGAAGAAAAGAGTAAATTCTCTCTTCGAGACTTAAAAGATAACATGTTCTCATGGCCCTCCTGTCCTCCCTGCTGTTTGGGTGGAGTATTGGTAAAAAAATACTGTATTGGCTTACTGCACCTATACAGTCTCAGTAGCACAAGTGACACAGACTAGCCAAAAGAAAGAAAACAGAACAAAAGTCACCAAGGTGAGTGAGTGTAGCACATGATAAGAGTAAGAGCCAGTGAACACCACTCTAACCATTAAAAAAAATGCTGAGTTGGCTTTGCCTTTATAGCTGTCAGAGGGCTGTGCTTACCTGACCAGTGGAGCATCATGCGCCCCAGGCATGTGCTAGCTTGATCAACGAGGCAACTTTCCATGGTTAAAGAGCTATTCTGTCATATGATTGTCATCTGGTACAATCAAAGAAGAAAGTAATTATTAACATTAACACAAAAGTTCTGATATTTGTATAATGTAGATTACTCTTACCTCAAGACTAACATCACCTCCCTGTCTGTTCGGAAAATCTGTTTAACTACATTACACACCACATCGGAGTACTGTCAAAACATGAACAGAAACAGATAATGCATCAATGTAAATTTAATGTGATGAAGATGCACATACAAATGATTCAACACAGAGCATAATAAAAAAATAATAGTAGTAAGATGGATTGCTGAAGTCTCAATCAAATCCACTTGTCAATCCAAAGAGAACCTCTTTAAATTATTTCAATTATTTATTATATACATTATCTCATTCCCCTCTCTTACATATGAAGAGACAGACACCAATGAACCATATGAAAAGGAATGAAAATATACAATTCAGGAAAGTTTAATAAATGGCCAATGTTGTCATTAAGAGTCCTAGTTTAATTCTATACTTACTACAAAGAGCATGACTCATATTACCTTGGAGAAATTTTTGCGGTTCATGAAGGGCACAAAAACTTCTTGACTAATCTTTCATGAACGGTTTAGTTAAAATGTGGATGGGTTACCAGTAGTTCACATAAGCACCGCACAGCCACTTCACTCAAATCCTGAACAATGAATCCATTCTATGCCAATGTACAGGATACTCAGACAAGACTGATGAATATTAACATAAAAAATAACAATACACAAGCTGGCATTTAGGAGATATTCTAGTATTTTTGACTGCCCATAGAAATAGGACTTGATGACAATCTAGCACAGTTCAAATTTAAATAACAAAACATGTTTGAATTTGTACGGGATCAAAATCTCAGCTTTTTATTTCCCCATAGATGAACAATGTTATACAAAGTGAGCCAAGTGTATGAGCTATGAAAACTAAATTGAAGCAAGGCTCATTATGCTGAATGTAAGCAAAGCTTGGTATGACGTAAAGGGTGTTAGGTTGGTAAAAATGACAGCACTCACTGCCACAAAGACATGGCCGTCAAATGAGCTTAACCCTAAAAAAAAAATAGTTTTTATATGTTGGTATTTCATTTCAACAAACATTTCTTTGTTTCATCCATGCCAAACCACTTACCTGAAGACTGTTCTGAGGTAGAGATATATCTACAAAGCCAAGCCTTTTAGTTCTGTATGAATTTCCAAATGTTTTTCCTACAAACATAAAATAAAAATTGTGCTTACTATATTTTGCATAATCCATGTGGACTTATAATAAAACTTCTCCAAAAATATTATAATATAAAAGAATCATATTTCTATAACAGGATACATTAGACAACTTACACAAAATTATTTTAAAACCATTTTGTTTAGCTTACATACTCAAGTATCATTTTTAATTTCATTATATCAAGCACTAATACAGGTTGTGATGTAGTAAGCATTAGCCAAAATTGGTCAATTAAACCCAGTTTTGAACATTCATATCCATTAACGAGTGCAAACTAATAGCAGTGAGCTCTCTGTAAAGACATTTATACTTTTTGCTGTGATCTCCAAAAATTCCAGATAGGTTTTATAGCTCAGCAGGAGTGCAGCTTCAAAGTCCATTAGTTTTTTGGTTTCTTGCTTCATCTGCAAAAAAAAAAAAAAATAAAGCCAGGTCTTTTTATACCATATATATTATTTAGTTCCCTCACAATCTTTACTTTTAGCAGATGTTTTGAGCAACCACAGCATACTGGCTTCAAGCTGGCGCAATCAATTTTGATGAATGACACCTTAAGTGCTTTTCTGTTGTTTTTTCCCTAGTAATAAAAATGGCAGGACAGGAGAGATATTTTCTCCCCGAAGACAATTAGGATCTTGACATAAAAATAGGAGAAAATAATTTCAATATTCGTTACCAGTTACAGATAACAAGAAGACACGAAATCTTAAAATATGCAGACTATTGCATGAAGTTTTAAATACCTTTGTTAACAGGTAAAAACTTACCCTCTGCTCTTTCTCCTTGGCACTTGGCATGCGCAAACGATAGCCAGGAATGATATCTTTAAAAACCTCACAGATGGAGACCATGACCAGCTTGCGAACTGTCAAGCAGACATCTGGATCTGCTTCACCAAGCATGCTTCTCAACTCCTTCAATTTCCCCATCTGTTATTGCATAACATACACAAAACTAATTACTTCCATTCATCTTCATCTAATCCTTTTGTGAAACATATTTGTGAGAACTGCTGTATTTTTTATTTGGTATGTTTCAGGGTAATATTTCCTGTTTACACTGCACAAGCTCAGACAAGCTAAAATATCTTATATAAACCATAATGACATTAAACCATCAGCACTAAAATTTTGAACATGTTAAGCACATCAAATGATAGTTAATCATGACAATTTCAACCTCAACAAATACTTCAAAAATGATGCATGCTTACAGACTCTTCAGGATTTTGCACGACAGCACTGGCAAGCTCTGCAATTTTCTCTTTTCGCTCAGCAAGCTTTTTTCTTCGTATGGCAAAGATTTCTGCACTGGTCAGCAATGGTGGCAGCACGGCAGGCTTCTTTTCTACATCCATGGCTTCTTTATCACCTTTATAATAATGTAGATTTGAGATGGAACAACAGTTAATGCATTTACTTTGACTTAATTCTTCAATCTTAAAGTGGCACTTTTATTGAAAGGACTCCGTTACTCAAACAGAATTTTCTTCAAGCTAATTTTCTTACTGCAACACAATTAGTTGTCTTTTCAAAGTTTATTATTAAAAGTTGAAAGAAAATAATGTGTGAAAATGGATAAAATTACAAGATTATGTTTACAGAACCTTAAATAATGGCAATGAAAAAGCGAAAGGCATGTATCTTTTTTTCTGTAGACGTCTTCACAGTGTCTGTAAACATGCAACTTTAAAAAAAAAGTTAAAGCACCTGTTTCTTCTATTTGTTTTACACTGCCATTATCCTTCTTATCTGTGAAGTCATTCAGTTTCATCACTTGTGGAATAACTTTCCCTTCCACTTTAATAGGCAACAGCAGCTTTTCTTCTTCCGCATCTCCTGCTAGCCACTTTCGTGGCACTTTCTCAAAGTGTGCTTCGCCATCGTCATTTCCATTTCGATGACGCTTTCTTTGCTCCCTAAAAAAAAGCTCACATAAATTATTCTAAACAAACAATTTTTTGTAATAAGTTTAATTACCGCTTTTTTTTTCTTAACATAAATGTTATTACAAATCAGTTATACTTTGCCTGTAAATGACTTGGTCTGCCTGGTACACCAAAATGTCTATGCATGCCATTTACTGTCACAGTCAGGTCAGTAAAGGTAAGTCCACGTAGGTTCTTAGGTAAGTCAGGAAGCAAAAACTAGACCACAGTCCTAATGTTGCCAGAATAAAACATAACTACTGAAAAGCAGCTACCAAACTGGGTAAAAGGCTCAATTATATTAGAAGAATACTTCTGGTACATCATATGGTAGTGTGCTGATGTAGATTTGTGAATCTATTTTCGTCATTTTGCAATTTTAAGAATGAAATTCAATGCAGCCCTTGAAAGCTAGCATAAACCATAATTATTCTAAAGCTGAACACATATTTTAATGTTCTTCTTTGGTATCTCATAAAAACCTAATTGAAATAAACTAACTCCAAACCTCTTAATGACGCTGGTAATGAAGCTGCTTCCATCAACATTAGAACCAAAATAACTAAAGTCCTCTTCTTGTAGGGGAGTTTCTTCTTCTCTTATGTTCTCGTTTTCATTAACTGTCGGAGCGGCATCCACAATTTGGTGGTTACGTTTCTGCTTCAGCTCCTTTTTCTTCTGCTTTTCTCTCAATTTTCTTAGTTTACCTTGTTTAGCATACTTGTTGAGTTTCTTGTTTGCAACTTTAAATGAACTTCCAGACTTTGACTTCGAAGATTTCTTTTTCTGATTTAAAAAATATATATATATATATTATTTTACTATCAGTGCAAGTAAACACGAACATCAACTCTATTTTTCAAGATTAGTATACTATATGGAATGGGTGTGCTAAGACACACTAAATTTGAATGGTATTGAATGAGCTTTGAATTCGAGCTATGAAATGAAAGAGACGATTTTCTTCTCAGATTCTGAAATACGGGTATGCAAATACAAACTAACACAGCATTGACAAGAGTTCAATTAATTCCAACTGTAAAATTAAAAGGCCCGAAAATGTACTTAGTTTCTCTGTTCTTACTTTAAACCTTCAAAAGAAATCAGATTTATTACAGAAATCAGAAGCAACAAGAAGCTGTGTCTTTTAAAGATTTAAATATGATTTATTTTTCAAGTGATTATACACATTCGAGATCAGTTTATTGTACACACGTGTACTTACTGGCGCCATGTTGTGCCTGACAGCAAGGGAAACTACTCAAAGTTAGGAATATAGGGAGGGGTGATTGTCTTGTATTTTAATGTTTACAACTGATTGAAATAATCTTACTGATAAGTTGCTGACATATTTTTATATACACTTTTATATCAGTTATTTACAAAGAAATGAATGATCTTGTCTGTACGTATCTTGCCACATATGATTTAATTAAACACTTATTTGTACAACGCACGTCGACTGGCGGGAATGTCTCTCAATAAGATGGATCTGTCATCATTTGAAAAAGACAGAAGTAAAAATTGTACACTAGAATCTCCAATAGATGATCGCTTGAAGAATGAACCATGCTGGCTTGGCATCGATGAAGCAGGCCGAGGACCTGTTCTTGGTAAGCTCATCTTGGTAATCTCTTAAATAATTTTCTTTCATTCAGCAGTAAAGCGACGCAATAACAAACATTAAAAAGAAGAATATGTTGTTAGCAAATTTCCAATGTTAGGAATAAACAGGTCAAATTAGTGAAGCTACCTAATAAACGTTTACAAATAATGGCATTAGCATGTTCGTGACACCTGTTTTTACCTGGATTCGGTTACATAACACAATATGTTCATGTTCTAATATCTTTTATATATTATTAACATTCAATACTACTGACTACTAAATATTCGATAAAGTACCATTCCCTACATTTTTCCACGTATTCCTATGAGTTTATGAAGCGTTTGTTAATTTGTCATGACAGGAAAACCTGGAATTCAGCAGTACCTAAAATTAATGTCTGGAACATGCAATTAGAACATGTTCTAGCAATATATATACCTGCTTCAGTCGAATCGATTTTATTGCGTCAGTAGATCTGGTTAAGATCGTGCAAGTATTCATGTTTATTTTTTCAGAAATTTGGATTAACACAATACATTATTTCAGTCCAGTAATCAGTTAAGATTTGAAAAATGCTTTGCAATATTTCCGTAAAATGGACCACACCCACTGGCTCATTTTGAAGTACAACAGGAATATATTTGCTTTCTTTCATGGATTTTGTCATTTTAATCATGTTCTTGAAGAGTTTTATTTGCTGGTTATGTGTGTCACAGATATAAAAATATCATCACAGTTGATATGATGGATCATGTTTTTGCAATTGTGTTTGTGTCTGCACGCATATGTGTTTGGCATTGTGAAGACATTCTTCTCCACAGGTCAGCTGTCTGTGTGGAAATTGCTTACACAATTTCAGGAAACTATTATATGCAGTCATATTACTCTTCCTATATTTAGCTCTACTATTTTTATGTCCATTATGTCAAAACAGCTAAATGGTGCAATATTATACATTTTTTTCAGGCCCACTTGTGTATGGGATCTGCTTCAGCCCAATTGCTGATAAAGACAAATTCAGAGAAATGGGATTTGCAGGTAACCAAGCAAAACAAAAATTCATCTCTTATGTTTCATGCCCAATTCAGATTGGCTGAATTTTAAAACTGCCAGTACATTGTAAGGATAGGTATGATCAAATTTCAGAAGAAAACAAAAATAACAAAATTATTTAGACCTCTTCCTTTTGGTCTGGTGGGTATTGCATGAAGGGTAATTTTAATGCTGAGAACGTTTCTTTCGAAAAAAACAGTCTTCAGACATTGTTAGTTATGATGCTTTTAGTCAGCTATGAAGCCTCTCAGGAGGAAGAAAAAAAGAGCATGGTTAGTTTTTGGTCTAGAAATCTTCCTGATAATAATTATCAATGGTGCTGCTTTTTTCGGTTGATCTTTAGCAGTATTTTTATTTCAGTAAGCAGCCCTTAGCTCATAGTAAACTGCTGGTGTTGGAAAAAAATGGTTTTAATAACCATTTACACATCTAATTTTTCTTTTGGTCTTGTATTTAGTTATTCTTAGATTTTAGTCAAGAATGTCATATGTATACTTGTTATTTTGTGTTTTAAAGATATTCTTAAAGCCTATTCCCACGCTGCAATGTTCTTGTACAAAAAACTTGCGCCTAGGCAGCTTAGCGCCATCGTCCTATTCCCACGTAGCTAGGCCACACAAGTGTCTTGCGAGCTGACGTCATCCGTGCAGCGCATTATGGGTAGTCAACAATATGGCAGACGACATCGACGACGAGATACTTTTGGAAGCAACTGCAGCTACAATAGTTATATTGCATAATGTAGCGGAGAGAAAGAAGAAGAAAGAAAAAGATATGTGGGTGAGGGAGTGAGGAACGCGAAGGAGTCGCTTAGGAGCATATTCATGTCTTCTAAAATATTTTCGGAAGATTCACGAGAGTACGTGCAGACGCTTTTTGCGAATGTCATCTTCCACTCTTAAATTGTTACCTGTTATACCATTGCCCACAACACGAGCGATTTCCATGAAGGTATTCTAGCCTTATATCTGTTCATGTAATCGGGCTGTGCAGTGTCGAATAGACATGGATAATTCTCCCAAAGAGAAGTCATGAGAACACAGCTCTCCTCCGACCACATCGCCATTGTTTACAATGTGGAGGTAAGAAGGAAGCCAACTGTGTTCAAGCATTCCGATTGGCTACAGCCCTACTATGTAGGTCGGCCTAGCGAGAAAATAGAAACGCGCTATATCTTGAAACCTAGTGAGAAGGCCTCTCTGCGTGCCGTGTGCACAACTCGCTAAGGCCTTGCAGGGGCTGCTAACCCCGCTAAGTGTCCAACATTGCAGCATGGGAATAGGTCTTTATAGAAGTATGCATTCTGATTTTTTTTTTTTAACTTATTAGACTCTAAGACACTTACGGAGGAGCAGCGTGAAAGCATCTTCCAAAAGATTTGTGAAACAAACAACATGATTGGCTGGATGGTAGACATCTTATCTCCAACATACATCTCAAGGAGCATGTTACGAAGGTAATTGTTCAGCTTCCCACATCTACTTTTTTCGTCCGCTACAGCTGTTTAAATTTGCATTTGATAAACAGAAAGATCCACACAGCTTAATAATATAAAACTGCAATGTATATGCTGGGTCTGAATAATAGGAGTATGGATGTAAATATTTTAAAAAAAAATTTTTAATCTCTCTACTTTGAGTAAATGTTTTTGTTATGTGCAGGGCGAAATATAATCTAAATGCCTTATCACATGACTGTGCAATTGGACTTGTGCAAAAGGCTTTGAACAGAGGTGTCAACATTGCAGAAGTCAGTCCCAGTTTTCCATCAGGATTTCTAATTCTTTTTTCAATTCTTGAATCACAATTGAATCTTTAAAAGAAAACAGTACTATTTAAAATGTTTACAGAGCAACTCAGTAACAGACTGCAGAACTGCTCGATTTAATAGTTCAAAACCGTGCTTTATTTGTGCTGAATGTGGGGTGGGATGGGGGGGACTAACCTGAAGTATAATGATAAAGATGGACATTATGTGCTTCTGTATCGGAACATTTTTCATCTGAAAATCAGACACGTAACAATAACTTTATGTCAACAGGTGTATGTTGACACAGTAGGAGACCCTGCAAAATACCAGGCCAAGATGCAGGATATATTTCCATCCATTCAGGTCACAGTAGCAAAGAAGGCCGATTCTTTGTTTCCTGTTGTCAGTGCTGCAAGTATTTGTGCCAAGGTCTGACTACAATAATTTCAATTAGTACTATGTATTTCAACAGTTAGCTTTGTAGATATATGGTGTATTTACTCATGCTTTTCGACTTTGACAACTATGTGCTCTGCGTTGCCCCTATGAGTTTATTCAAAACACAGCTTCAAACCAAGTCTTTTTTTTTTTCACCTCTTTTTTACTTCAAGATCTTACTCCTTTAGTTTGATGCGGTTTGTTGTATCTGTATGTTTATGGTCTGTGTCTGCATGATGTTTTGCTTACTTTAACTCTTTTTTTTTTTTTTTCTTCTCATTTTCTTTTTTGTGAAATTACACCTACGATAAAATGAGGGCAATGTTCATAAAAATGTATGTTATTATTTACTGTGTGGAGGATCTTGTATTATTTTTCAAACATTCTGTTGTCTTCCACACTTGATACTGCCTTTTTATAGCATTCCTCATTTAGCCATGATTCCTCAATTTGTTCCCACCAGATTGAGTTTCTTGTTTTAAATCCTTTTTGGGGAACTAACCTCATTCATTGGAAAAATTACTGGTCTTTGTCTGGTTTGTAGGTGGCCAGAGATAGAGCTGTTAAAAACTGGCAGTTTGCAGAAGGGGTGTACATTCAAGACAACAACTTTGGATCAGGTTATCCTAATGGTGAGCCATGCCTTTGGCTAAGGCAAAAATAATGCTTCCTCACACTTCATAATTTTGCACAGTAATGTAATTGTTGTAGACACAGGGCAATCAAAGTTAACAAAACCTTTTATTATTATTATTATTATTGCCTTGGTTAAAGTTGTTACTAACCTGCTTCATCTATAATTCATCTGAAACATTCCCTTTTTTCAATTTTTTTTTTTTTGGTAACATTTGGCCTTTTACCCATAAAAATATAAGTCACAACATTTATTCATCTGTCAGTACCATTGCCACAAATGAAACAACCCACATTTGTAAATATTAAATTTAATGAACTCTTTCAATAGAACTGGAATATTCAAATTTTCAAAATATCCATGTCTGGATGTACTTATTTTTGTCACTCATTATATGGCCCAGTAGTGTTACTTTAAAAATGTTATAAATAAGTTGGCATGTTTACTTTTTTAGATGTTATTTTCAGATCCCGCTACCAAGAAGTTTCTAAAGGAAAACATCGATGACGTCTTTGGGTTCCCCAATTTTGTCCGCTTTAGTTGGTCCACAGCAGCCCTGATCTTGGAACGAGAAGCAGTTTCTGTGGTATGGTAAGTATTCATGAAGTAATTTTTCAAAGTTCAATTATCTTGCAAATTTATTAGCAGTGAATAATTGTGGCATTAGAGATCATCCCATATTTACCGTCCATCAGTTTTCGCCTGAAACTAAAACCAAAATGAAAGTCATTGCTAAAGAAAAAAATGTGCCAGTTGAGGGGGAGGGGATTAATACCTTTGGAAAATAAGCAGAATTATTGCTTTAGACATCCTAGGTTAATTATAAAGAGAAAGATTTAATTCACTGCACAGCTCTTATGGTATTTGGAATTGTACAATTTTATATTAGCTCTTACATGATACAAAATTGGTTGCAGGGAAGATGATGAAGTTGAAACCCAAGAGTCTTCTGGCACCAGTTCTTTGTTACAGTATTTTAAAAAGGCAGATGAAGATCAGAAAATGCAGAGGCATCGTTTTTTTACTGAAAGTTCACTTAGTCATTTAACAGCCCTTTAACACAGCATGAAAGTATGCAAAGCATTTATAATTAGCAACCACAGGAAAGTAAAAGTGCTGGTGAATTTAAAGTAATACTGACTTCTATTGCATTTACAAGTATAGAGGTAAGAGTGGCAGTAGCTGTTGTTTCAATGCCTGTACAAACCATGTTCTAAACACTTGTACAACGAGGCTCATAAGCATGACTTCTATATCAGTTTCTCTGCTTTTATCTTCCACTGAATCTATACACTAAACAAAATTTATACATAGGGTCTATTAACAGTTTTTGTCCATGACTTCTGTCAGTTTCTCTGCTAAGGTTTTATTCTCATTATCAGTGAGAACCGACTCTAATTAACCGTTTTACCTAAACACAGTTTATCTCCATCTTATGACAAAACTTAGCACCACTGAAAATCATGTCTCTTATAGTTTGATACGTCAAAGAACACATTTAAGTATTCCCAGGCTATAACCTTGTTTTTCTATTTTAAAAAAAAACCACCCTAATCCAGATGATATGCATAAAAGCAAATTAATCTGCATCACTTATCTGTGAACACCAGGGTTCTTATTTGACATTTCCTTGTGGAAGGTATGAGAAAACTTTTTTTGGGGGGGGGGGCGGGGGAGATATGCTGAGGACCAAGGAAATCAGTTCTAATAATTTTTTTTAAAAATGTTACTAACTTCAGACTAAATGTCACTTTTTCAAAATTAAATAAACCAAAAGAATAAGGTCTCCATTTCAGATAATTTTATTAACTTTAGTGACAGAGATCTGGAAAACTCAAAGACATTTAAAACAATGATGATACTCATATAGCTCAGTACTGCAATACATACTACCTATAAAGTGCAATGGAACTTTAGAGATAACTTGTTACTTGCATAAATATTCATTTTCACACATCCATAAAACATTTCTCAACACAGAAACAAAACAGACAAGCCAAAAAAAGTAAATTTTTAAAAAAAGTGTTTTATAAATTTTTCTTGCATTCAAAACTTGCAGCATAAGGGTGTTCGTTATCATGTCCCTGTTAAGAAACTGATAACTACATACCTTTTTTTTTCTCTCTAGTTTTGAGATTTGTTTTTTAAAATGAAAGTTTGCTTTGTGACCACTAAAAGCAAAATCACCTGTTAAATGTCTGAACTACTTTATTCTCATAGGTTGAAAATTTCTTATAACACAGACTAAGCAAAAGACTTTTTAAACTTATGAGCTGCAGTTAGCGATATTGATTGTGGGATTCTTTGCAAGATGATACATTTTAGGGATTTTCACTAAATCTTCGTTTCCTACTACAGAAATCATGCTAGCTAACAGTGTATAATGCAATGAGGCCTGTCTGAACACTTTTAAAAAAAACTTTATGCAACCTCTTTTGTTTGCTAGTGAAGACTAGCAATTCCTGATTTCATATACAATCATTTTTGTGCTGTAGAAACTATTCAAATATACTTCTTCAAGAAGTCACACCAAAAAAAAAAAAAGGAAAAAACCTGGAGACAATGTGTCTATTCAGCCACGGCTAAAAGCATAAAGACGTAATTCCCAGTCCCGCTATACACTGATGTCATTCAAACATACATCCATACATCCACACCAAATATATCACATTTCTCTAGACAAGTACTTCCCATTGTTAATTATTTCATTCAGCATGCATACGTCTATCAAACTAAATAAATTTTAATTTCTAATAAAGAAAAAGCTAGTTACTTGCATCAGGTTTAGAAGGCATATTCTCAACAAACAAAAAAATAAAATGTTATGAGAGTTCTGAAGATAGCTATCAATGAAATGGGAGTATCTAACAGTGTGGTGACAGCTCATGATAACTGGCATTAGTTTCAGTAGAAGAAAAAGGACGAGCTGCTTCTATGTTAGTATAATTATGTAGGCAAAATTAGCATGCAGTGCTCTCAAATGTTATCCGAAGATTATTTTCTTAATCAAAATTTTAAAAATATGATGGGCAATGTTAGAATGCTGTTCACACAATAAACATGCTCTCACTTCTTTTGAAAAGGTTATGTGTGCCAGAAATCAAAGTTGAAAGTATTATAAAAAGAGTTCAACACAAAAAAAGGGCAAAACGTTTTAATACAAAGAACTTATTTGCCCTCCTTGCAAATCTGTGCTAACCTGCCAACCACTGATCCACAGAGCAGCAGCATCCCCCTGAGCATCACATTCACATCATTTCTATCTTTAAATCAGCTTTACAACATGTACAAATACTGGTACTATATATTAAGAATGTAAACGCATCTAGGTTTTAAACCACTAAGGGCATAACAGTTCAAGAAAGTCTATCGGTTGCCAGAAAAATCTAAAAGCACGCTTAGACCTAGAAGAAAGAATTTGACATACAAACCCTTCTGCAAAAAGCCACAAATTTTAATCAACAAAAAAATACAAGGACAGGGAAAAATACTATGGCCTACTTGTAACAATATTAGGCCCTTCAGCTATCTTTTCTGCAAAGCTGCATCCCTTTGGTGCGATGCAGTTGTTAATCTGTCTTGTGGTATGTCGCATTGTGGCAGTCCAGGTAAAGAGGAATTGGGCGACTAAAGAGAAAACAAGAAGGCTCCATCAGCATCTTGGAATCCTTCTAAAGACCTTCCTGGATCAAAACGCCCCAGAGCAACTGATGCACAGTAAAATGGATGGCATCAACATAAAACGGCCCTTTCTAGAAGGGACATTAACATCAACTTGTTGACTGCCTAGCTAAACAAAACCAGGACAGCACTGTGCACACACACAAGCAAACAGGACCTTCCAACAGTTTTCAAAATGTCAAATTCTTAAACACAGAGGCTTGAAAAATAATCTAAGCAAACTGTCAGTGCACAGTCCAGTCTGTGGGACTTGACACACTAAAAGAATTGTGAATGCAAGTGACAAAAGACTTAGTCTCATCACCCAATCACAACACCGTGTACACTTACCTGGTCAACATCCTCCTCAAGCATACAAATACTTTTTTTCACTGCTCATAACCTCATCCCCTGGCCAGAACATCTTTAATAGCCAATTAAATATCAGTCCACCCATAAAGCAATATTTAGGCATGTATTTCATACACAAAATGATTAATAAAGCCTTATCTCTACCGCTGACATTGGCTCTTCTTGATCTGCTAGATCAATGGGGTGTTTTTTTTTAATGCAAAGTTTTGGACTGGAGGCAAGCACAGAAGTGAGGGAATGTAGTAGCAGTCAGGGTCAGAATGATACAAGTTCTACAAACATGGTGGGTGCAGTGTGACCAAGTGATGAAACTACCAGACCAATTCGTCTAAAATACATTAAAACCTGTTAGAAAAAAGACTGCCTGGAAATATCCTGGCAGGACAGCCTTAAGGCCGAGACCATAGTTAACTAGGACACCAAGGTGTGCCATCAAACAAAAGCCAGCAATAGCTCTATGGTCAGTAATGCTTCCTAGTTTTTCACTGCCAATCAAGTCATTCCCAGGACGGACACAGTTCCACTCCACACTGCACAAGAAATCCATGTAAGTTATGAGCCATGACCAACCTTGATGGCGAGTGTGGTCAGCTTCATGCTGACAGCGCTCTGGCCAACAAAATGAAATATCTCAAAAACACAGTTGAAAGCAATTCCTTTGGTTGGTATGACGAATTGAAAAAAAAAAAGGCGAGAAGGAACCAAACAGATCTCTTGTGATGTGGCAACAAACAGATGGATGGCGAAATCATCTTGTAACATAAGTGTAGGTTCTTGATGGTGAACGGGTATTCTCAGGTACTGGCACGTTCAGAAAGTCCCAAATGAGAATAGTATCATCATGAGAGCTGCTGACAATCTGGAATTCATCAAACTGCAGACGGAAAACTCGTCCAGAGTGCTCCTGCATTTGGAAAAAAAAAAAACACAGGAAGAGACAAGTTTTAAAAAAAACAACTTCTAACTGCACACGAGAAGGTGTGAGGTGGAGGAGGTGTGCAAAACAGGAGTCTTTGAAGACTGTAGTATACCGCAGCAATTATGTATTTTATGCTCTACACTGTCACAGCAATGAGGTATTTATTGCTTCAATAAGCAGAAATCTAGTATTGCACAATATAACAACTATAAATGATAGCCAAAGACAGTGTGTTAACCATACTATCACCAAAATATTTCTCAAAGTAATTTGTAGATTAACGTGAAAATTTAGCTCAACAAAGCTGCTTCTTCCACAAACAGCAATCATTTTATTTCTGCTTAAAGTAGCTGCCTCAAACACCATTACAATATGTATAAGTACTTTATAATGAAAAATCTAAGAGCATTCTACCTTTGATTTTTGCATGTTTGATAATTTTATTAAGCTTGCTTGTACACACACTCGATGCAAAGAAATCAGGATGTATCAGTACCAACAAAAAAAGAATGAGATGCTTAAAAAAAAAATCAAGATTATCTTGTGAATCCAACTTTCATATGGTTGACCTATTAGTACAGTGGTACCTCGACATACGAGTGCCCTGACATACGAGTGTTTTGAGATACGAGCCGCCGAGCGAGCGATATTTTGCTTCGAGATAAGAGCAAGATTTGAGATACGAGAATCGCACACTACACGCTGCGTGTGCAACAGTTTCTCCCACAGTCTGTGTGCTTGTTTCCCTCGTTTTCGAGTCATTTTTGATAAGTTGGGTTCGGTATTTTTGCTTGCGTGCTGCCCTCCCAGAAACTTTACATTCAAGGAGGAACCTTCACAAGCATATGTGTGAAAGAATCAAATCAATTCTAAGATATATATAGATCACAAATCTGGCACAAAAATGCAGTAAAAGTATTGTACTTTATCAAATTTTTAGATAAAACAGAAGGGTGTAGGTAATACTAGCCAGTTCATAATGGCTTTTAAATCACAAGTGTAACAGTTTCAATAATAAGCACTTTCTGCAATTAATTCATTTCTAACTTGTCAAATTTTAGTTACCTCTTTTAACACAGGACCAAGAAGTTTAAAAATTAAAATTTTTCTGGATGTACCTTTCTTTTCAAAATCGATGGTGATACAACTGCACACTTAAAGCAGGCTAGCAATTTTTCTTTATTTCTGATCCTTTTTCAAACACAAACTTTGTTCTTTGTCATCATAATTTAATGTCTATTTTTACATGGTAAGTAGCCATTAATATCAAACTAAACATTGTAATGGGGATTGATTGTGTTAGCCTGTACCAACATTTTCTTTTTGGAAATATGATTTGAAGTATTTTATTTCCTTCAGAGCTACAAGAAAGTGCAATTTAACAATGGAATAAGGTAGGAACATTTCTTTTTCTTAACTTTAAACTTATAATTTTAATTCATCTTCCTCTCGTGTTTAGTTTATTTTTATGATTTTTTTTTATACTTCAAATGGGTACCTTGGTATCAGAATTAAAGGTCAAGGCCCCTCAATGTCTTAAAAGTATCATTTTCTCATTCACAAAAAAAGATTCTCACCCATCATAGGCACCACTGACAATTCGCTTGTTATCAAACCTGATGCAACGCACAAGCTCCTCGTGTCCTTCTAGAACACGCAAGCAAGCTCCACACTCAATATCCCACAACCTGTGAGATAACACAATTGCATGTATTCACATAGAGACATAACTTGCAAATTTAACAACAGAAGATCACATAGACTAGAAACATAATTTATAAAAATTTTTTTATGAATGAAGCCACATTAATTCAATTAATTCAAAGGTCTTTAGTTATGTTTTAAAGGGCACGGGGTGCAAAAGTTGTCTAAGTATTTTGGGTGAAGATTGTAAAATACCATTCCCCCCAAGTCTGGGTGAAAACCCACTTTCCTTTTTGAGATGCACTTCATGCACAGAAACAGATCGACAACAGAGCCACCAGGTTTATAGACGGATTTGCTCTGAAGCCCTTAGTCCATACTGGTGCTAGGCATAACTGTACAAACATGTCATGATTTGATATCTCTCTGTGCACGGTGATATGGAGGAAATAGCATCTTGAATTAAGCTTTACCATGTCATTAGAACAAAAATTTTCATCCTACTAATACTTTAAAGTACTTGCACCACAGTCCTTATAACTGAGCACTTTTAAGACCAAGTACCTGATGGTATTATCTGAACTGCCACTAACCACCAGTCGATCACGGTATTGTAGACACGCAATGCCACGCTTATGTCCATTTAGGGTACGCACAAACTCACAGGTAGAAGTGTTCCATACCTACACAACAATATGGAAACATTTAACATCCATTCCAGAATACAGTCTACAGATGCAAATATCAGAAGGTGCATTTACATCAGTAACTGCTGACATGACAACAGATTAACTATTGCTGATATAAGACCTCATCTCCCTCTTGGCTATACAAGAATATTTCTTAAATATAAGTTTTATCAAAATTCTAACCATCAATCTTATACATCGCTGTGCCACAAACACATCATTAAATAAACATACTGACCTTAATAGTTCTATCACCAGAAGCAGAAACAATGTATTTCTCATCAAAGTCTACAACATTTACAGCTGCTCTGTGGCCAACCAACACTCGTCGCAGGTTTATTTCTGTTGGTGACTGCATGTCCCACACCGCAATTGATCGGTCCTGGAAGAAACCACCAAAATCCTAACTTATAATTTACAAATGTACTATGGGCAAAAATCAAATTTAAAAAGAACTTTGAATTTGAGACATTCACTTGGAAAGAAAGGTGGTAAAGGATGCAACTAACATAAAGAAGACTGCTAAACACAAGCATTTTTAAAATAGAGCCAGGGAATATCTGCATAATATGGAAAAAAATTAAAATGCTAAACCAGTCTAAAAACATAGACACAATTTCTATCTTTTTAGATCCATAATCGACTTGTGGCCATAAACTCTTCACCATTAAAACTTGCATATTTTTAAAGATGTATAGGTAAGGAATACTACTGATCAATTTAACCAAATGACAAAACTAAATTTCAATTGCCCATTGGGACTAATAAAGTTGGTTGTTATTGTTAAAACTGCTAAATTGTTAGCTTTTGTAAAATTACGTAAAACTTTGCACTTGACAACCATTTGTTAAGTATTCTTCAGTAGATAAGATTTGTTTTGTTAAAAATTGCCAATAAATTAACAAAGATGAATTCTAAATGAGATATATAAAAATGAGGATAATTATCATTTCAAAATGTAGCTAAAATCTGGGGTGGGAAGGTGGAGGAGATGGTTGTTTTCTTTGTTAGGTTATATATCCATTTCAAGCATCAATGATATTAGCTATCTATAAATATATAACTATTTTTCAACAGACAAAAAAAAAACCCATGCTGGCTCTTAACATGGTATCTCGCATCCACATACAGCCACTTTTAACAGACATTTTCAACACATGCCTCCTGTAATTTTGGGGTCTCTTAATAATCTTGATCAGTACAAAACTGAACATTTTAAAAATTATTTTATTCATAGTTATGAAATTATGGGTGTGCAATTTATGCTAAAAAAGGAAAAACCAGCAATATCAGATTTTACCTTTGAGCAGGTGACCATAATTCCATCACAAAATCGTAGATGAAGAACAGCCTCACAATGGTGAATCAACGTATTCATCATCTCTCCAGATTTCACATCCCACACTCTGTAATGATTGACATTTCACACCTTGTAAGACCTGACGATATACACGCTTTGACAAAACCTAGGCCCATGATCTACAAGCGCCTTATTCTTGTCCTTTTCTCTCTTCTATTTTACAATATAACTTTTCTCTCTTCTATTTTACAATATAACAGATCATTCCTGTTATCATTCTTCCCCATTATTTTATCAGATCATTCCACAAATACTCCACAAATCCAATTTCCTAAAACAGTTGCCATTAATTTTTATTTTCCATTTCTATTCTCAAATAACCTTTAAATGTCCACATTACCCTTGACTGCAGTTTTTGTTAACAGGTTTATTAATCACCGATTTGGTAACATATTTGGTTAATTCTTAGTCAAAACATTATGTTCTTTTTATGTTCATTGCTGAAAAATAAAGGTATCCTCTAACCTTTTTCATATCATTTTCAGGGAGTGAGGTGTTAGAGATGCCACTTTTCTTGGGGATAGCTTTTTGTGAGGATTTTACATCTGCTTTACCTACCCCAACCCTCTATGGAGGTACCTATTTCCAACAGCTAGGTCAACTGGGAAAAGTTCTGGTATTGAATTGACGCACCCTTGGGCTTGGACACCAGTGCTATAACCACTCAAGCTACTGGCTTTCCCTCATGGTTGAAATGGATCTTTCCTAGCTTCTACTATGCTTGTTTTACTGCTTGCAAGTATCTCACCTTACTGTAGAGTCACTGGATCCTGAGATAATGATATTTTCATCATATTGAAGGCACAGCACTGACCCTGTGTGACCAGTTAACACCTGAACGCACTCCAGTGTATGCCGATCCCACACCTTACAAGAAACAGCATCAACATTAAATAAGTAAGACACTTAATGTAGACCTTTGTCTTTTGCATGTATAAAAGGGAAAAAATGGTAAACTACGTTTCAGATATGTTATTGCAATCCATATTTATACACCATCTACTTGTCAAGATAATAAAGCAAGCAACTTCTTTGAAAAAAAGCCAATCTCTGCTATCCCTACAATCAAATATTAGTATCATGTGATTCCCAAAAAGTGTAATATCTGTTTAATGGTGTGCAGAATTAATTACCAGAAGACTATAATGACCAACCTTGATTGTGTTATCCCTGAGACCACTGATGATTTTATGGTCATCATACTGTAAACAATAAACCCCTTTGCTGGTCTCACTACGGCAGTGAATTCGCTGGAGTGTATGTCTTCCTGTTCTCCAATTATTTTCTATCCGCTTTAAAAAAAAATTCTGATATAGTCAAATCACAAAACAGACTTTATAAGAATCACAAAACTACTTTCAGCAGTTTGCAGCCAACTATGTGCTAATATAACTAGTGTAAAAAAATTTTTTTTTAAATAACCTTAAACATGTACGAACTTGCGCATTTGAGGTTTGAAATATAGCATTTTATGACAACAAAGATTTGTAAAATGACTCCAGTATCTGCAATATATGTTGCTGCACTCAACACATCACAGTACTTCACAGTGTGAAATTGCCTCAAGGTGGAAGACCTTTTCTGCCAAACCAACCAACCATGACTTCCCTCCCAACACCTTAGGCCTATTATTCCAGAAATAAAAATATATGAGCATGAGCTAAAAAACAATTTGTCCTCCAAGAATGCAAAAGCAGAAATGCTCTATTTCACTAAAGATTTTAATAATGCATAATATAAATGACATTTTCTTCATTATTACTAGCTGAAACTGAAAAAAAGTATTCTCTAAATTCATTCATGCGGTTAGATACTTATTAGTTTTCATAATTTAGGTTAATGTTTAGACATGTGCATAGCAGACTGTAAAAGATATACTTTTTAACCATAGAAATATAAAAACAATTGAGTGCTTTTAAAAGCAAACTCTCCCTTACTTCAATATCTTGAATAATCTGTGGGTAAAGCATTCTGTAGAACTTGTGATCTTTAGGCACATCACCGTGTCTCTGTTTGAATAAGTACTGGTCCCTGTAAAAGCAACATTTTTCACAATTAAAAGAAATATTTGTCGAGTAAAACAATGACTATTACAAAGCAAAACCCTCCAAAACTAGGATTTCTGTGTGGAAAATTCACACTACTTTCTTATCAGTTTTTTCATGGATGGTGGGATTAGGTTAATTATATATGATGGCATTAACAGTTCTGCTGACAGTAGTTGCTCTTACAGCCTCACAAAACTCCTGTACAATTACCATGTTATGCCCAGATTAGATCAGACAATATTTCGGATATTTAATTTTTAAAAATTAAGCATCCCATATATTGTTTGATTTGATCTAGATGTCACAAAACAAATCACAAATGCAGAAAATATGCTTCTTACAAAACCAGCAGAATAATAAAAATAGAATTTTTCAGTTTTCATCATTTATATTCTTGAGGAATGAGATAGTGAGCATATTTCTAGACTGCAGAAATAATGGTGGTTCATGAAAGTAAAACTCATTTATAGCCACAAAAAAAAATGTTTTTTAAATATTTTTCCCTCCCCACATGGTACCCTCTATGGCCAGTGGTTCTCAAAGTTTTTCGGACCGCGGAACACTTTACTTAAGTAAAAAATATGGCGGACCACCAAGGCCTAAAAATCAGTCTGTACTATGAATTTCAAATTTAAATAGCCGCATTTGTTTCATTACAATTCAAAACTAAATGTCCTTTTGTGACAATAGTATAATAATAAGTTGACATAAAACTATCTCGTTCTTTGTAATTAAAATGTTAATGTGAGGAATGCATCACTTTAAACATCACTTTGCTGACATATGAAGACTGCAGCGGACCACCTGACCTATGCTCACTTTGAGAACCACTGCTCTATGCTATGTTGCTCACCAGCTGCGCCTCTCTGAAAGACCTTTCCACTGACTGTCCGTAAGAACTTTTCTCTCGATAAGTTTTTTCCATAAGTTGCCTTCTGAAATGACTCGATACCACTCCTTACAAACCAATTCTGCAGCACAGAGTGATTTGGCATCTAGGTATGCCAAAATGTTCTCAGCAATATGATCAAGACCTTTGGCTATAGGATCACAGAAAAAAAAAATTTCTGGTGAGTCAGTTTTATCAAATTCACCAGAAAATATACATCCTTTAAAAAAATCCAAAAATTGTGTATTTTTAAAATAAAATAATAGAAGAGTGTATATTGTTATAAAACAGCATCTGTGGATAAAAATCACTTTTGTTTTCATAGTTTGTTCCCATATTCCAATCATCATACATAAAAGACCCACTTACTTCCTACCTTACCCGCCAGACTCCATCCCACCCACTTCATTCAGTGGCCAACTCCACATTCCCCAACACTATCCACACTGCTCTACTGGCCAGCAAGCCTTTGCCTATGCTGGTTTCTCTGCTGGAACACTCTCTCATTGCCACTTCACTAGGCTGCTGTTTCAAGTGACAAGACTGTTTCCATGACATCAGTGTGCTTTACAAGCTTCATAAACTTGAAGCTATGAGCGGTGATGTTATTCATCAAATCACTAATGATGACAAAGACTCCTATGGATTGAAATAACATCAAAAACATACGACTTTCATCCAAGCCATACCTTTTTTCGGAGTTTTGGTAATATGAAAACACAAAAACACTTTCTACTAGATACACACTCATACTTGAAATCTCCCACCAATGCCCTCTACAATTTCTAAGAAAATGTTTGAGAGTAACCTAACATATTTTGATTTTGGCATTCTGTTCTTTCTTGTAATTAAAATTCCCCTACACACTCTGAGGAAACTGACTGTAATCATCACTTAGTTGTTGGAAAACAATAACTGTAACTAAAATGCAATTTAAAAGTAAATGGCCACTCCAGCATGTCTTACCTAAATCTTATATAGCATCTACATAAATCTTAACAATAAGTCACTGATTAACCAAACCTGAGACAAAATGCAAAGATTCTGATGTACACTTCCCTTAAGCTTTTTAAAACACAAAGTTCAAAAGAGTATTTGAGTATCAACCTGGTAAAGCAGAAATGAAGTCACGCTGCAGCATTGGTTTTAGAAATGAGTTAATTTGTCCATGTTGATAATGGCACATTCTAGAAAGTAAATTCTCAACAAAAGTCACTTGTTCTGTCTCATTCCACTTTTCAAACATCTTGATGCACTCGTCGCGTTCTTTTTTGTACTGCTCAGTTTCCTGTAATCTTTCTGACAAGCTTTTCACCACTGTTGTAGATTCCAACTGCAAGCGAAGCAATAATCTTTAGCACATATTATGAAAGACTTAAGCTTTCACGCTGTACATTACACATAAATGCTGAGAATTTATAAATGCTGATCATTAATATAACATATACACAAAACATCTATTTCTTTTCATAATAATCCTATAAGAATGAAAATAAAGTGCTTCCAAAGTAACACAGGTTTATATAAATGTTGAAACCGCAAGATAGCAACAAGATTACAAGTTCTGCAACTTGCTTCCCTCTTTGATAATTATGTTGGCTTTTTGAGGGGCAGCTATCCAAAGCTGCAAACTGAAACTTGGTGTTATACACATAACAAAAAAACAATTATTCTTAAGTAACCCTGCTGTACTTTAAAGCTGGATATGCTGAAATGCCATAAACCCTGGCTAAATAATTTGGTAATAAAGAATTACTTGATCAAAATGCATACCTCTATAACTTTTACATTATAAACCTGTTTCTTCAGCTTGTCTATGTCCTTTGTCAGCTTGGGTACACTTGCAGGGCTTCTAATAAGGCTAAATTCTTTGGGGTCCCAGTGACCCCTTCTTCAGATTTTTAAGGGGTCCCTGTTCTTTGCCCAAATTGAAGGGGACCCCATTGACGAAAATTGAAGGGGTCCTCCGAACTTTTAATGCGTACTGTACACAATTTTTTGCGTAAGCAGAAGCCCTGACTTGGCTACTAATAATACTATGCTATTCACTTTATTCTTGCAGGTCACAGCAGTTCCTCTGGTTGTTTCATCATTCTTAACAAAAAAACTGATTGAGACCAGAAACAATTTGTAACGTGGCCTTTCTTATTTTTTCCACATGATGTCAGATATTTTCCACAAATTTGATATCGTATTTATTTATATCATCATCAGGGATGACATGGGAGGGGAATCAAGGGTCTAGGGATCTGACAGGGCTCTCAATTGAGGTTTGTCCTCCACTAGATGCAGCAGGGTTGGAAAATATAGATCAGCAGATTACTGTTATGTCTATGCTCAATCCATGAAGGCACATTATCTGGCAAGCATTTCCAGCCATGGGAAAGAGTTGTGTGGACTCTTCTACAGCACATGTTTGTTCAGAAAAATAATAATCCCTCTCCATTTTCCAGTAACCTGTTTGACCCTATTTTTAACTTTACTACCTCCACCTCAACATCGTTTAGAAGCATAACGACCAAGGTCCACAAGAAAGTGTTCAAACCCCTTCCTAAACATTCTACCTTCACCTCCAATACCACTACTAGTTTACATTCTTATATTGTACTAAAAATTGCTTCTGCCTAAAAGTCATCGCTGTTAAACGCTAATAACATGATATTTTCTTGATGAAAGGGTAGTTACCTTACTTCAATACTTTGACATTTCGGAGAAATCGTGTTGGACCTACTGCCTACTCGTCATCCAAATTTATAAAAGGGTTGTTATGTTTCCAGACTGGATCACAGACTGTTTCGTGTAAATCATATAAATATCGAGAAAACCTTCATTAAATAAAAAATATCTGTACATCCTGGTTCCAATATTACATGGTATTATTTGCTGTCAAAACCAACAGATAACCAAAATCATTGACAATTTTACAACTATGTTACATCTCACCTTTCTGTCTTCTAGCCTTTCATCTGGTAGACTGCAAGTTTCCATGTTTGTCTCTGACTCTGACATAACTAATATTGTCTTATCTAAAAACTGCAGACAATAAAACCAAAATTTCCTGCGTTGCGTTATCCACCCTGACGACTTGTTCCCTTTTTCGGGACAGAAAATTCATGACGTCACGTTCAGTTACACTCCAACGAGAAACGATACTATTAGAATATTGCCATAGACATTTTCATATAAAATATCTATTTAAAATGACTATGCTTCTTTTAAAAAGTTTCAAACTATTTATTGTCTGTAATTTGATGAAGCATTATTTTCACTTTATTTAGACCCATCACCCCATAACGTTTTTAGGCGTTAG
The DNA here is from genome assembly GCF_003073045.1 of Pomacea canaliculata. NCBI lineage: Eukaryota > Metazoa > Mollusca > Gastropoda > Architaenioglossa > Ampullariidae > Pomacea > Pomacea canaliculata. The sequence goes on along the minus strand of NC_037594.1, from coordinate 10,858,918 downwards.
CAAACATGGCGGCATTTTCGGATTTTTGTGTAGCATCTGTTGAAGGCAAAGTACTTGAGAACATTTGTCAGACGGCTGTTCGACGTAATTATATTGCGTTATTTTTAATTTTAGTATATATATATATGTAGCATTAGAAAGGTCAATAAATATATCAGTACAAATAAAAATAGGCAGAATATTTGGCCTATGACAAATTTGTTAAAAAGACGTACTAAATGGGATGGACACAGCAAGGCTTGCTAAGACTTTAGAAGATAACCGTGCCCAGAGAAGGGTAAAAAGAGGCCTTCTACATTTCTCCTTGGGTAATCAGGTTTGCCTGTGGAAATAAGTGAAACTGATAGCACTGTGCATTTAGCTTATTATATAGCCTTTTGTACATTATTTTCTCTTTATTTCTCATATAGTGGGATATGACTGGATAGCAGTGAACACATTTTTGACCATCACAGGGAAAAGCAAGAAGAAAAAACAGGTATTGAAGTAATAGTAGTGACCTTGTATTTGGTAACTGATTGTAATCTTTTGTTTGAGGTGAAAGCTATAATTTGGATAGATCTTAATTGAATGGAAGTATGGTTAATTGCTATATAACTGAAGTATAAAAACTGCTTTACACTGGATTATGCACAAGACAACAACACCAGTATCTAGTTATACCAGTATCTCACCAAACAGCTAGAGGACCTGGACTTTACAGATGACATTAGTCTCTGTCGTGAACTCTGGGGAATGAGCATACGAAGATGATCAGAGGTTGCGATTGCCGTTGCCTCAGGCTGATCACACTCTCGACACCTCTACCAACTCATGCCGACATTTACTGTACGCGCACACTTACACTAAATTGCTAATTACACTCTTAATTGACTCAAGTCCCCAGCACGATTTCCCCAATAAAAACACAAGGCAATTAAGCATATTAAAGAAAGTTATTAATAATCGAGAGTATTTTCAACAATTTACAAAATGATGCAATCTCAAAATATGGCCGTTTCTAGGTGTCCCATTATTTCTCTACCCCTAGTCTAGATAACATGAGCCACTAATTAGCTTTACTACACACAGCACATGCACTTGTGTAACACACACTTGCCACTAATCTTTCCACATAAAAGTCTCTTATCATGTGGAGGGCCCTCGACGATGCAGACGTCCGAGAATCCGTTGTCATATCCTCCGTCGATTGTAACGGGTTCCTTTCCAAGTGCAGAGACTCTGGCACTGCCATGTGCCATCGCATGTCTCTTTCTCACCTCTTAGGCTGTAACAGTGGTCAGAGCTTGACCACGCCTAATAAGGACCAATGCTTATCTACCGGCCTCCCTCTGCTGTCAGCGACAAGACAGCTGCTGAAGATGAAGCGTTGAGCACTCTGTGCTAGAGTGGGTCTTTCGCACCTATTGAGTCAGTTGTGCCAGAGCCGTCTCGATTCCAAGACAACTCACAGCGGAGAATCTGAACAGCCTTAAACAGACCTCTGTTACAACTTTACTACTCGAGAACCCGACGCGAAGACCCCAATTCTTGGTCAATAACAGTAATGAATCCTCATCTGCGAGGATCATTCTCTCTCGTGATTGGTCAAACATACTTCAGACTTACTTTGACCATTCTGCTATCTAGCTACATCCAATCACTCCGTAGCTAACACGTGATGGACAGATGGTCACTTTGACTTATTCCTGCCCACACTACACCCCCTCTTTACCCCCTCTCACTAGTAAAGCGATCTGCGACTACGGCGCCATCCCGTCTGGTTTCCTATTCACTACCTGTGTCCAGTTGGTGGCAATAAAAGGTGGCACTGTTGTCCCGTTTTAGCTGAACTGTGGACTTTATAATTAACGGGCATAGTCTGACCGTTTCTCCTTCCTTCTCTGAGAGATCCCCTGCAGCGACAACTGCCATCCCACATTCCAACCTGACTCTGTGCTATGTCAGTCGTGATATAAGCAGTCCGCGGTCACCGGCCTACTGATTCCAGGGGAGATAAACGGTGGTGAGACTTCTTGGCCTTTTGTCCACCCGACGGTCCAGTGCCGCCAAAGGCAGCTTACTCTTTCCTCGACATAACTTACCACTAACACATCCCCACAGTTACCCATTTCACCTTCTGACAGTCTGCTTACCAACGCATCCACCCGTCACATTAAGGGAGCAGAAGTGTGACACCAACTCTATAGCCCTATACTAGTTATCGCATGACAGTCTCCTATCTCATCGGCAGCAACATGCACAAACCAAACAGAGTAAAGCTAGCAGAGGAAGCAGAGAAGACTGACTTAAAGTTCAACAGAAAGAAGACTGAAGTAATGAGAATCAACAACAAGCAGGAACTACCAATTGAATTTTAAGGAGAGAATATCCTGAAAACAGAGTGCTTCTCATGTCTGGGGAGCACTGCCAACAAGGATGGTAGAGCGGACAATGACACCAAAAGCCACATCAACAAGGCCAGGCATGCTTTCAACAGCCTGTGCCCCATCAGGAACTCCCGAGCATTCTCCTTCAGCGGTAAGACCTGCATCTTCAACACCAATGTGAAGGCAGTCCTGCTGTATGGTTCGGCTACCCGAAACTGGGTCCACTGGTGAGGAGGTGTTGCGCCCCTATGCTCCTCGAGGAGTAACAAGGACTAAACTAAGCTAAAAGATTTTTACAAAAACACACACAAGTAATCCTTTTTCCTGCCACCTTTTTTTTTTATATACATTTTCTTATGTTATATATAGATTTTCTGTTTGTGTAATAAAATCAAAAGGCTAACAAACTTGAAAATATTTGAAGATTGCAGTTGAGACAGAGCCCAAGATGGTGAAGATCAGTGATCACAGCGATCATTTGTTAAAGGTAAACCTTGTTGCTGATTCATAATCTTAGCAGATGTAGACAATGAGCAATCTGCTGACCACAAACAATGATACAATTAATTTTAAAGACTGGTTTTAAAAAAGCTTTTGAAATAATAATAATCATCCATTTATAAATTAAAGGTTTTCAGTGCAACAAAGAGTATCTTTAAGGTAGTGATATAACCTATTAGCGTGTTCCTACAATTTATAGTTACCAATTCAGTGCACATCAGCTCAGCATCTCTTTGTGCTGGTATTGCAATTTTCAACCACACATTGGCCTCATTTCTCACAAAGTGGCTGACATAAACCCATGAAACCCATTTAAACAACTGTTTCCATTAAGCGTTTAAGAAATGCAGAGATTTAAAGAATAAAAATTAAGACAAGTGCTACAGATTTTTATATTTGCAAATCATTGATACTTTCTTGCAGTATGTCTTCAAGTGAAAAAAAGAAAAATTTATCTCTGCTTAAATTTAGCTGGAAAGTCGCAAATTTCGCCAGTTTTCCAGGATAACAGCAGTTTTAGATGACAATTCCAGTGCTCACAAACTGGTAAGAGAATTACCCAAAAATGCAAGCTTTGAGTGCATTTCTTTTTCTTTGTATGAGTCAGTGTTGTTGCAAAAAGCATCTCTATGTAAATGATGAATGATCTTCAAGTTTATCAAACTATCAAACATGTACCAATCTTTCTGTCATTTTCTGTCAACCCTGACGTTTTCCTAGTTTACAGGAACAGTTTAGTATCCCTTGTTTATAATACAATACTACTTTATTGATCCTGTGGGGCAATTCAAGATAGTGCTCGTACTTGTAATAATATATACCTGTACATTATATAAAAGAAATAATATAAATGTACATGTTGAAATAGTTGTCTCTGTCACACATTCTCTCTCCCGTGCGCGCGCACACACATTCCCAACAATAGCAGATACAGTTGGTGACCTCAGGCTATTACAAGATCATGACCAGTAGAGTTTATCAAGTGAGTGCCACGTGGAATGAATGAGTTGTGGTGCGATTGGTTCTGCATACAGGCATCACATTCCTACAGCCAGACCGCAAGAGTGAAAACTTACATGATCAAAAATAGAGAGGATGAGGGATGCTTTCCTAAGAATTTGCTGATGACAAAAAGCTGCCAGATCCCTCTTCTGGTGATCTTGGAACAAGGGAGACAAGACTGTTCCTGTGCCCTAGGAAGAGGCTGTGAAACCAAGAGATGAATGAAAAAGTGATGAGTCTTTCAATGAAGGACTGATAGAACCGAGCGAGGATGACAGAGCTGACAGAGAAAGATGTGAGTTTTAGTAGAAAGTACAAACGTTGGCTCTTACAGAGCATCATATTAGTGTTGATGTCCCATTTAAGCTTGTTATCAAAGATAGTACCTAGATATTTGTAAGAGTCGATTACCTCGATGACATCATCATGGATAATACTGATGACTGCTTCAGGCCTGTTCGTCAAAAAGTGGAAGATCATTTCCTTAGTCATTGAAGCATTCAAGACAAGAAAGTGTTTGTTGTTTGTCACAACAGTGAACAAAGTCAGGAAGAGTGCCACTATGATCATGTTCACTATTATACAAAAGAGACAGCAAGGCAGTATCATTTACAAATTTTACAAGAAAGTTATTCATAGTGCTTCTACAACTGCTAGCATACAGTATGAACAGCAGTGGAGACTAGCAGCAGCCTTGTGGGGAACCTGTACAGGTGACAACAGGATCTGAGAGAAGACTGGGGTGGGTCTTAGTTGTCTTGATTGATCACCAAATCTCTAGAAATACATCCTCCCTCTTTATATTGCTGGCTAGTGAGTTCCTACTCCCGAGGTCTGACAAGTGTACACTGCAATTCATTAATCCCCCTCACCATACACTTGATTAACTTTACTGTGTTGACCTAAAGTGACCCAGTGCAGTGTACCAGCAGTACCAACTGTTCTTGTTTGTATGTGTTTTTAGCTTGTATGTATTCAGCTGTACATTAGGTCCCCTAGCACATTTGTTTTGTATTCAAAATATACAGGGTTTTTTCCCCCCATGGAACTGCATTCTCTTTGCATTGTCTTTATTCATCCTCCTTGGCTTTAACTCCAAGAAGTATTGAATCCTATTTGTGCAACTGATTCAGATCAGTTTACCTCAAGTGATGGGTATAATCATTTCCTAAATTCCAAGCCCAACACAAGGAAGTTAAGTGTTCATATGCGTTAAGCTAGGATTAAATTTGTATTGTTTGTATACATTCTGTATTTATTTATTTTTTAATTTTATGATTGTAAAGTTTTTAACATTAATTCTAAATTTTGTGCAGTAAATGTTTTGTGCCCTGCTCACAATACTTGAGAAGTGTTGGTCAGTTCCATGTAATAGCACTATTGGTCAATTCAATGTACAATTTCTAAAAAAAAATTATCATTATGAATTTTCTCAAATGTGTTTCAATTTAGTCTTCCCCAGAAGTTCAAGCTTATGATCTGATTGCAGTGCAACCAACTAATGATAAGACTTTTCAGGTAAGTTACCTTCAAAAAGGAAAGAATGTTTTATACAACTCCACCTGGGCTCATATTCATGGACATCAGTCTATTCAGGGGTAAAATTTCTCGAACAGTAACATAGCAAAAATCATCATGTAAAATGTAAGGTTGCATAATCTAAGAATAGGTTACCATAAAAGAGAAAATTCAAGCTTCTCCTTTCTCTTCATACAGCTGGCATGTTCAACATTGGAAGTGGATATAATAAGCTTGAATATGACTGAAAAGATCCCATTCTTCTTGGGAAGAAATCTCATTAATTTGGTAAGTCAAATACAGTTTATGTATCAATATTACAGTGTATGTGTTAGTATTACAGGGCTACATTCTAAAGCAAAGTGCTGCTTTTTAAAGGACAGAGTACTGCATAGGCACATTATACCCAGTCCTATGAACATGTCCATGATGCTTTACCAAAGAAAGAAACCAGACATGGCTGCATGCAGAATAGTTGTCTAGAGAATGCCAGATGAGAAGAAAGATATGTAGCCCTGTGAATGGAGACCAGCATTGACAAAAGTAAATCATGATCATTGGCAATGTTAAAGCAAATATGGACATGAATGAAGTCCAGTTCAAAAAGGTAAAAGAAGTACTTGGGAGCCATCCTCTCTAAAGACAGCAGCTCCAGGACAGATATTCACATCAGGATTGGAACAGCAACAGCAGCATTGGCTGGGTTGGACAGGGTCTGGCACAGCCATAACATCAGGTTTACCAATCTGGGCAAGTCCCTCTTAGTGCTGATCCTTATTTATGGATAGGAAACATGAACTCTGTATGCTGCTGCTCCAGATCAGAAAACACTGTCTATTCTAAGTATCAGTTTAGATGAACCGATTACCAAACAGTAAAGTGGCTTAAGCTTTGATCTTGTAACCAGGCACAACACTTGTTGAAGACTGTCAAGGTACTTTATAGGATGATTGATTTCCTAGTGACCAGAGGAAGAACTGGCTTCAGATGTGAGGGAGTAGACTGATTGTCCTGTGCAGGATCTGCTTTCTATCGCCCAGGACAAGCATGAGTGGTGAACCTTGTCAGCTACCATGTCTATCTGTGCACTTCCCTCAACAATCAGAACCAGTCAAGGACAAATGGAATGAATAATGAATACTTTTTTTCTTAAAATAGACATTATTTTGATTATCACAATCTATTTCTCATACATTAAGCAACTAAGATTAAATGTGTGTGAGCTCGTGTACATTCATGCTTTCATATGTGCATATGAACATGCATCCATGTTTCATTTCTTTTTCAGGCCATAGAAAGGGGTATTCATTTTGAAATTCTGTACAGCCCAGCAATAAGAGACAGTAGTTTTCGTCAAAATACCATTGCAAATGCACATCAGCTGATTTCTGCATGCAAAGGAAAGGTTAGAACACAAAATACCAGCAGAATTAAATGCTGAGTGGCTTGGCAAAACATGCACCTAGCACTTGTTGCCAGCATGCTTTAGTGATTGTTGCAGTTGTTGAGATGTGCATATAGGTCTATGGAGTTAAGTTTAAGGGAAACAGTTTAAAAGACTAGTAGGGTGTAAATTGTTTTACATCTTTCTGTGCTTGTTGATGTTTATAAACATGTATCTTAAGAACAGAAGGGGCAGGAGTTTTCACCTAGGTTTGGGGAAAAAATATCTTGCACTCAGCTTTACCCAATCATTAGAAAAATATTTTGCACTCCAGTACTCCTTTAAGGAATGAGATACTATGGAAATGTGACGCTGTTTATATTGCATGTCACATGATCTTGATGGAGGGATAGAATGTGGGAGTCTGATGAGAAGCAAAGGTTTTGGGCAGGACTGTGGACAGAGATGATTTCAGTAAAGTAGTGGAGGGAGGAGCCTTCACAGACACCATACCATACAGTTAAGAGCTTGTAGTCTATTCTAGCTTTAAATGGTATAACTATAGTGCAGCTTCAAGATAATTATATGACTTTGTATCTGATATTGAAATATAATCTATATTTTCCAGAGCATCATACTTAGCAGTGGATGTGAAAAGGTAAATGATATTTATTTTACTACAGATGTTACTGGCCTTATTAGCAATGAAAATGAAACCAGTGTACTTAAGTCTTTTTCATTTACACTTTCAGAGGATTAAGACAAAGCAATCTGTTTTATGAATAAGAAAATCATTTTGTCTTTATAATGATTGATATATTTACAGTTAATCTGTTAGACTGATTCTTATCAACTCTGGTATTTTATTTCAGGCACTTGAACTGAGAAGTCCATATGATGTCACCAATTTGTATCCTTTATTAAGCAAAAATGTAAAGGATTATTTTATATTTGCATTTATCAAGTAAAAGATTAATCTTTTAATAGTGGCATGGAGTGACATCAACCCCAAAGTTGCTTCAGATTATTTTCTTTAATACTGCCTTAGAGGCCTATTGTTTGGGTTGACTTCAGCACAGAGTAAAGATGCAGTCAGCAAAGCCTGCAGAGCTGTGATAATGCACTCAGGTTTGTATTTTAGGAAGGAAAAAGGAGGGAAAGAGAAGAAATTCGGATCGTGATCAAACCATGCATTACTTATGTTCCTGGAGATTTTGATCACCTGTTACTGTGTTAGAATATGCAGCATTTCTGTTGAACTCAAAGACAGTGTAGCGTACAGCCCATTTACACTTAAAATAATAAGATTAATAATCAGTAACTTAGAATTTTGCTTGAAAATGTTATATAGGAATATGTTTATCTGTGTCCTCAGCATCACTTTTATTACTGAGGTGTTAATTATATATGTGGTGCTAGTAGATGTTTACTTTTGGTTTTACAGAGGCGCGCCGACTAGGAAAGTCTGTAGTGGGTGTCATCAAATCATCAGAATTGATTCCAAAAAAGAGATGGCTGCTACAAAAGTCAGGTGTTAATGATGACCGTGATATTCCTTCAAAAAAGAAACAAATACAGAAAATGACTGTTTCATAATTGCAGAGAATTTTTTTAAACATGTACATGTGCTAGCAATAAAAGGATGAAAGATAGTGCATTATACAGTACTGTTGTGCTATTTATGCAATAATAAATGCAAAATGTATATAACACATACTCAAACTCCAAAGGAACATGCTCTTGGCGCTTATGAACAAGAACAAGACATGGGCAACATACGAGGGACAGAAAAACAAGCAAACAAAATATGAACAAAAAGATAAACAGCAATGCTGGTGATGAATAAAAGACAAAATATAAAAACGTAAAGAGGATCCAAGTAACAAGGACTGAGAGAGTCGTGATTTTGCAAAAGAAAGACAAGCAGGGAAATAGCAATCAGGGGGAAAGGGTGTGAAAAAGGACTGGCATTGTGTGGACTGTTAGGAGTGTTTTCAGTGCACATTTCAAGAATTTAGTAGAAAGAGGTGATGGATAAAGAAAGAGATAGTTCCATTGCACATAAGCACATTAAAAATCCTGTGACCATATGTTGGTCTGGTGACAGGAATAGAAGACAGTCATCAGATGAGTAGCGGAGTTGTCTTGGGATTTAAGGGAAGAGAAGTTCAGAGAAATAGGGCAGAAGCTAGCAAAGAAATTAAAACAGCACAGTTTGAACTGAATGCAGAAATGGATGAGATAGCCAGTGTAGAAAATAAGGTGGGGGGGGGGATAGTGGTGTAGTCCTGTTTCCTTGCTCTAAGGACCAGATGTGTGGGAAGCAAGAAGTTGCAATAATAAAGCAGAGATAATACAAAGAAGACAAGTTGGTAGCACATGTAGAGAGAATGTGATCTTATGTAACTCATAAATGGCACATTTACATACAGCTGTAACTTGTTTATCAAGAGTCATGTCTGCGGTGACAATGAATCAAATTTCCCAATGGATGACGCAAAAGTGATGTTGGTTTTACCCTCCTTGATATGATTTGGCGGACAAAGGAGTGAGGATTGATTTCTTCTGAGCAAAGGAGGGCATCTGTTTTATCATCATTGAGTTTGTTACCATTTAGTCCTTGACATCGCTGATACAGACTTCTATGGTGCTGGTAGCAGAATTAAACTCTGCCAGTGAAACGGAGCAGTCCAGTTGCATGTCATCAGCATATAATTGGTGAGAAATCTTGTGAGATGAAAGTTGTTTAATATAAAGAATGAACAGAACCAGGCTCACTATTGAGGCTTAGGGGACCCACAAGAAAGTGGAGCAGGACAAGATGTTTGACCATCAACAAATACAGGTCATTTTAAAACTTATTTAGTTCATCATAAAAGCAAAAGGAATAAGTAAAAAGAAAAATACTTCTTGTAGAAAGTCACTTGAAAAAACTAGCAATTTTGTGTGTGAAATTTTTGCACGGAAAATTAGAAAATCAAAAATTCATCATTTAAAAATTAAATCAGCAAAATTGTCAGACTTGCAGTGTATCCTGTAATTTAACTTATTCAGAATAATCTTCTGTTAATAAGTTAGGATTAAGTAAGGATGATTAAAGTGACAATTTTAGAATTTGTTTTCAGCATATATGCCAAGTTTTCACAGTCACTACATCAGAAACATTGAAAAGCAGTCTTTTGGTATGTCGGTATTTTTATGTAAAAATCTTTGATTCGGTAGTAAAAACTTGTTTTAGATTATATTTGTTTATATATAATTATTGAAGGCCAAAATGTAACAACCTGTGATAGAAAATATGCTAGAAAGGGAGGTGATTGCTTTTTGGTAGAAATTAGAAAATATATTCATTTACACAATGTAAGGATCAGTTGAAACTCAAACTAAAATACTGGTTTTTTTGTAAGTTTCCATTAACTCTTTATAGCTCAGTCAATTATAGTTTTTAACAAAAAAAAGTCATTGGTGGAGCAGGCTCTAAACTGTAAAGAGCATTTTGAAAGCCAATAAATTCCTGAAAAGATAAATTTATCAGGGCCAGATCTATTAGAAAAAGAAACAGAACACAATCCAAAGTTCGACAAACGACAGAAACTTGCAAGTACTGCAAAGTTTGATGATCTTGCTGGCAAATTCAGTTACAAGCTGATGAAACCACAACGAAATAAAAAAACAAACTTTATTGTGCTACTCGGTCAAGACTGTCATTAAAGGAAATATGAATTACATGTCCTGACAATTACCCAAAGGCTGCACTTAAGCAAAGACTTATAAAAGTGTAGAAGATAAATAACTAGAAGAGATATGCTTGTTCAAGTAGCGATGGTTTTTCATATTTGCCTTTGGCTGTTTGTGAAGTTCATTGCAGTGCAACACCGACTCCACTATCCAAACAAGTCCCATTCATCACACATAGTTTCTGTTAAGGAAACACAATCTAGTGATTGGCAGAGATGGCATGGTCGTGGTTGAATCTGGATGAATGTAAAAAGAATGGCAACATAAATCAGTCCAAGTAGTACCAAACCGCAAGTCATTAGAAGAGCTCTTCGACCTTTTGCCCACCTGTAACATAAAGCTACTATGAGAAGCAATAAGACACTTGGAAGAATGTGTAGAGTTTTTCAAATGGGTTGTTTACACTTCCAGACATGCATGCACACCTCTACAGACACCTATGCATATGCATCAACACATTCTTAGCGAGAATTTTTTCTAATATCTAAAACTCTGGAATTGAGAAATATTCTGAGATGTGCAGAAGTGTGATTTATTCTACTTTGCAAAACATACTGAGATGAATGTTTTGCCTGCATTATGGAAGCACGTCACCTGTCCAAAGTGATGTATGGCATGAAGATCAAGGCACATACTGTCCCACAGACAAACCCTGTCACAGTTGCAAGCAAGCTTACATAAGGCAAAAAGCCCATCAGCAACAGAATAATCAGGAAGCAAGCCAGTTTAATAACTTCGTTTTGTGGCTTCTTCAGGAGATGCCATGCCTGGCTAAGCTCCACTACAGCTTCACCTATCATTCCAGCAACTCCACTTGTGCTACCTACATGCGGTATATAAGGCTGTGCTATGCTGGCCACCTGCACATCAGAATAACCACAAAATCTTCATTCAGGTTCCATAGATTCTAAATAAGTCATCAAACTCTTCGAACTCTACACCATCAGTCTCACTCCAAGGTGTGGCCAGTATACATACAAAAAGTGTCCCCCAAAAAACCAAACATTTGTTACTTAGGCTGACTGTGATCCATGGCTAACCACAGGGAGAGACTTGCTGGAGCTGGCTGTTCTTTACAGCATTGCAGTTAATTAGTGGTATGATGACAGGTTTCACATGTGGCATCTAATGAATACTGAATGACAATATGACTTCAGCTTCTAAACCATCACAAGTCTAGTGACAAGTACCAACAGCAGTAGCCAACTTAATACTGAGGCTGTGTCTTCTAGACGGGGAGGTTGATGGCACCTGTCACCTCAACAGCCAGGATCGCATATCATGGGTTTAGATCTGGGCTCCAATACTCCTCTCTCTGGATATCACATCTGTTGGCTCAGTTGACCATTAGCAATTTTTTCTGGATACTCCTGTTTCCTCTTGGTACTCTGATTTCCTCCACCCTGTATGTGTCCTCATGTATGTAAGTCTTGTGCATCCATTTAAGATGCATTTGATACCTGCCTAAGATGTATACTGAAGGCTTGGCTTTAGTAGTGGGAAAAGGAGTACAAATCAACATAGTTATTACACACACATTTTGGCAGACTTCTTTGAAACTGCTGTGAGACAGTACACCATTACAAGTTTTATAACAAAGGAACAGAAGTCAGTTCTCTTTTTAAATTTAAAAGATCTAAAATATTTTAAAATTACTGGCAAATGAGAGTTCAAGACAGGGATGTATATCACATTTGATCTGGAATAAGGTCAAAACTGCATAACTTTCTACCTATGGGTGTCCATTTACATCAGAACTATGCACAGCTCCATTGTGGCCAACATGTTATTGCAATCAACAGACTAAGTCTCTGTCATAACTGCCATGCTCTCAAGATTTGTTTCTGGGGTAACCTTAAGGGATTGAACACTTGCATTGTGTGAAATGAAGATTACAGTAAAAAAAAGACTTTTGTTGCAATTGTTTCCAATAAATAGTGTAAAAAAAAACCTTCTCTTGCAAATTATTACAAAAGGTTCCAATTATTATCAAGTGCATGAATCTGACTCATCAAGAAACAGAATTTAAATTTAAACCTGGCACAAAAATTTAAATGTTTAAATACTTACTATCTGACCAGCAACTCCACATAAGATGTATACTAACATTATCCTGAGCCAGCCAGCACTTGTCTCTAAAGGCCGCATAAGAAGCCATTGGATTATCAACAGAATCAGGCAGTGAAGAATGCCAAAAGTATAGATTAGAGAAATGATCAGACGCCACCACTGCCAAGATGTGTCCTTGGCAGGCAGCCATGGTTTTTCTGGATCTGACTCCACCTGAAACCATGTGCTTATGGCACATATTTCTTGAATGCAGTTGACCTAAATGAACAAAAGAAGGTCTTGGTGATAATTTGATCTTGACAAAGTTCAAATAAGAGTTCAAAAAATATTTGCATATTAATTATTTCATTTGCTCACCTCAACACAGTGTTCTTTCCTGATATGAAAAGCTCCTCCTAAAAAGTTACAATGTTCATAAGACATCATCTTGCAGGTTCCTTGATGATCCACGCAGCAAGGTCGAATGACATGAGCAATGCTGTTTTTTCCAGGTAAGCGATTACTACAATGAGGAGGACCCCACCATCCAACACCTATCAAAAACAAAGGAAATTTACATTGCCCTGAATTATATATATTTAATCATGTTCATTTCGTGCAATAAGAAACAAATACTGATATCTAGACAGCTGATTCATAAGCTTTTGCTTTCAAAAATATTAAAACCATGTATTCTAAATGTATCACTGGACTGATAAACAGCTGCCTTTAACATTATACCAGGACAGCAGCAATAAGGAAAATGCTCTTCTTCCTCCACCTCAGACAGTTACAAAAAAAAACTCCAATGTATATGTGTAAAAACTTAATTAGAAATGTTGCAGAAAACTCCATGTTAACCTAGATCTGAGTGGACTAGAATGTATGAAGGATGTAGTGCTGCCAGACCTGACCCAGCTGAGAGAGCTGGACACCTGTGGCAGAAACGCCCCCTGGTATGCAAAAAGTGCAATTTATGGTTTCAAGTCTCTTTCTCCAACTGGCCACAGACTTCAGAGAGTATGTTGAGGAGTAGTCATCACCATGGCAGACCAGAAAATGAAGAACAGTGAATGGAAAATCTTTACCCAGAGTGTCAGACCAGCTTCACCAGCCACAACAGGCTTAGCAAACACATCTGCCAGATGGTGTCTTGGCCATGACTTGAAGGTCTAAGTGTAAGAACTGTACAGACTTGAAGACTAAACATTCATGTTGTGGCTGCAGCTAGCATCAGAAGATGATGAGCAAATGTCTGCCACAGTAAAAGTTAAGCACCTTATGGCTACACGAAGATTATCTGCATGAAGTAGACATGATCATGTGCACTGTGGATGGGTAACCCAGTTACAGAGATAATACTTAATAATATTTAATTTTCTTCTGTAAGTGAACCAGTGAGTTAAGTGGTTACAGCACTGACATCCAAGCCCAGAGGAAAGTGTGGCATAGCAAATGTACCTCAGTCAACCCAATTGTCAAGAAGGGGTACATGACTGTAAAGGATTCAGGAAAGGTAAAGTAGTGAAATAGAGAGGAGATGGGCACTACACCCACAAAAAAGCTATAGCCCCTAGAAAAGTGTGGTTTCTAACACCTCACCCCCAACAATCAAAAAATGTTAGATAACATTTAGCTTAACCTATTGTCCTTTTTATCAGCACAGTGAAAGACAATGTTTACCATTGGTCCAGAGCTCACATTCCTCCCTCATTGTAGTGCCAGCAGCATTGATCGGCCCAGGCATCTGGCAGCATCCAAAATTTTTGTATCCAATTTATTGTACCTGTTCATCTCACTCAGCTCCAGCACATAGCGGTCTCTTCGCAGGCAAGGTGCAAAGGTTGCACCCATTTCTGTTGAAAATTAGCACAATCTTTTTAAGTAAGTCTTATGACAGTAGTTTGTCAATATTTGTTTTTTTAAAAAAGTGAAAAGCTAAATAGAAATATAATTACTGAACAACATAAGTGAATAACATGAAGCAAAAACAATGAAAGTGTGAATGAAAGGAAAAATAAAACTAAAACAATCATTCAAAAAATATATCCAAGAAAATTTAAAGCATAGATTTTAAAGGCTAGTCCAATAGATTTATATATATGAATATAAAATGAATGTCTTTTTGAGTGATTCTGTGCAAATATTTTGTGGTTCAACACAACTGACCAGTGAAACACAAAACTGTCTTTTTTTTTCTTTCTGGATGAGACGCTTTGTTTATAAAACTATACTAGATAGCCATGACTTGGTCAAAAATCATCTATTCAAAGATAACTTTTGTAGGTGGAATGTAATATAGGTTATCACCTGCAAGTAAAAAGCTTGTCAATGTATACCTTTTGTCTAGAGGTGATATTCAGAATTTTGGATTTTTAGTTTCATTTCAATATTTTCAATAGTAAAGTATAGTTCTTTTCAGTTAAAATAAAAAGACACAATCTTAATAAAAAAAAGCAGGACAACAGAACAAGAGTATATAAATTATACATTTCCCTTTATAACATCACAAAAGTTATGAACATTTTATTTACGAAAACAAATTTACAAGCGCCCATTGCAGAAGTGTTGAACTTAACAGAAATAAAAATATTGTTATGCATCCATGCAAAAAGCAAATTCACTTATTACCAAGAAAAGATTTTGCAGGGGGACCAATCCAAGGATTTGGTGGAATCCACCTGTGAAAGGTTTCAGCTCCTAAAAATGTCTGCACTTCTTTGCGCAGTTGCTTTTGACTGAGAATTCCTAATGGTGCCAGGTTGCCGTAGATGCACAAAACTGTCAAAGACACCAGCTGTGCCTGAACCGCCACCGAAGAACACACTCACACGTGTTAAAAATGTATATAACAAAAATGTGTTAAAGACCAACCTGAATGGTTTGCGCTTTTTGCAGATATCGGTAGATATAGGCAATATAAATCTAACCTGTAAATTTCAGCTTCCAATCCATTAATTAATTATCAAAGTGAAGTATGCTCATTCTCTCTCTCTGATTGGTGTTGACTGCTGGCAATGTTGTGAATGGAGCACTTGCAGGATTAGGGTTAGGACCATTCAGGTTGGTCTTTGACTTCACTTTGCAAAGTTATAAATTTGCTTCAAAATGTAATAATAATGTAATGTAATAAATAAAAGTATTTAGTTACAAAAATGTATAAATTTAAGAATATTACATTATTTCCATATATTCCATTTATTTAACTATGTATTTATTTAGTAACATATCATTTGTTAAAAAAGGTGCTATGGAAATAATGCTTTAATGTCAAATGATCTGACCTCTATCTCACTGCATCACAGCACCAAATCTGACCATAAAACAATATGACTACTTTTTGTATTACCTGAATACAAAATTCTCCAGCAAAGGATTCTGATCAAAACTGCAAGCATAATATGTTAGTGCTTGTGCTGCTTTGATTTCAAAAAGTTTGGGCAGACTAGCTGAGATCACTACTGCAGATACTGCATGCAACATCTTGCTATATATATATATGCTGATGACTGGTTTGGGAAAGACAGAATACAGAACCAACTCGTAATCTGGCAACACCTATATCCACAAGCCCCAGTCATGAAGACACCAATTAGAAACATATTACTTATTGTGTTCACAACACTTAAACATCATCATTTGTTTTGGGTTGTCAGGTTGTTGTGAACTTGATTGTGGATCAAAAAGTCATTGGTGTGAAAGTGTTCTGATGATTAAGGCTGAAATTTTTCTCTGCCCTTTTATCAACTGTCTGTTAGAAATGGGTACCTAATTCATCAACAGTCCCTTTTGATTTGGTCATATATGTTCCTCTGCTCATATAGTATAAGAGTACCACTCCTCAGGGATAGTTTATAGACAGTTGGAAAAAAGGGTTGAGCTACAATATCTAAACACTCTGTGCTCTAAACATTGTGAACCACTCATAAAGCTCACTATGAGCAGTAAGGTACAGGGGCCGTCATATTTTATATTTTAATATCTATCATGATATTTCTGATGAATTTAAATTCTTAGACCCACTTGCAATATGCAAGCCATTTTATTCACTCTCACGCTTGCAGTTTGCAATTACTCACTGCAGCTACTTATACTGATTCTTTACATTGTTTACTATATATCCCACTTTCCTAAGTTCCATCAGTCACTGAGGCATGAGCTTCTTCTTAAATGTTGTCACAGCATTTTGACCTCAACATTCCAACCTTCTCTAGTTCTCTGTATATCGCATTGAGTTATTGTGAGACAAGACTTTTTCACCACCTTCTCTTCAGATTTTAATGTCCTTACCAACACAATGAAGTAGGTGAAAAATGATGGGTAACTGGGAACCTCAGACAGTTTATGTCTCAAGTCAGTGATGCTATCATTGCTGGTTTGACTAATTTCCTTTTTCAGCTCCTTCCACTGATCCCTGTTCTTGCCTGTTGGATTGCTGTAGTAAGCTGTATGAATTTACAAAAAATGAGGTGTAGATTACTCCATAACAGTAATATAGGACACCTGAAATAAGTGGAATATATATATATACACAGTGATAATATTTTATAAATTATATAGACTAATATACATGTTGATATGCTTATGCTGAACCACAGCAACACAGTATAGATACTATAGAAATGATAATGGTAATTACAACTGAACATTTATATTACTAACCCTTTGCAGCTTTGACAATATTTTCCAACATCTTTTGTTTGCAGGAATATTTGTTGATAATTTCTTTTCTTATCTCTTTGATCATCTCAATCTTTCTTTTTGCCTCCATCTGTGAAATACCCATTCAGTCTATTCTTAAGAAATCTGTAACCTGTAAAGGGGGAGGGCTAAATGGAAAAAAGCATTCTCTTGGTTATTTTACCTCTCGTAAATAAACAATTGTCATTGTCATTGTCTATGATTTTAAGCAAATAAAGCAGAATATGGCAATATGTTCTTTCACGGGTTGGTTGGATGTGTGTGTTTGTGACAGTTGGTGGTTGATAATTATGCAAAAATACAGTTAGTCTGATTTTCACCAGATCTGGTAGTCTATTAATTGATGCCTATATAAGTTTGATTGATTTATGTTACTCCGGAGCATGTTTAATTATTTTCTATGTTGTAAGATGCTACAAGAGGTTCCAAATGAAACAAATATTATGCACAAAATACTGTACGTGACATATAGTCTACTTGAGTGCAATTTTTGATAATGTCGTAATTTAAGATAGTATTTTATGAAAAAGCAATGGGAAAACTACTGGAAAGAACATGTACAGAACAGTAACTCTGGCGAAGACGAGAATTATTCCCCCATCCAATCAAATATCAACAGAATAAGCTCGATCATATATCTGAGTGTGCACATGACTCTTGCCATACCGCTGCTAGCAGCCTGTAGTGTTTGTAGGCAGCCTCACCCCACAAAAGAACAGGCATTTCTTCAAAATCCTGTAGTGAAAGCATTTAAATGTGCAATGCAAAGTTAAAGTTAAGAAAGAATAACTAATAAATGTTTGGCTAATTTACAAAATAAATTACAGTTGATGACTGTAAGAAAATTAGTTAAGATATTTTCATTTATTTTGTTCATGGTGTATGTTACTTTTATTAAAATACACTTCTAAAAGCAGAATATTTTCAACTTTTCTTCCATCAATATACTAAGAAACTCTTTTTGAAGTTACTGATCTATGCATTTTTTACTCTCTTTTACTTACATTTCTCTCTCTCTAACTTTCCAAAGACAGCCTATAGCTCTTAATTTTATGACACAAATAGTAATACCTACTTGTACGCCATATGGTGTTTTCTTCTTCCCATAAAAATCCCTCTTTAATGAAAGGGGTAAATCATATTGAGACAACCACCTGCATTCTGCTTGCTCAGATATGCAACGCAGCTCTGGCGCAGACATAGACTTCCATTTTGTCTTCATTAGATTTGGCCATGCATCAGTAAGCTTGTCCAGATGAACTGTAGACCTGCTCACATTGACATCAATGTCATCAGCTACACATTGACTGCTAGCACTTTGCTTTACTGCACTAAATCTAGGCTTGATGTGTTCCCTATAGTCATCTGTCAATTTCAAGATAAAATTCTTCTCTCTAGCAAACAATGTCTGAAGTGGTTGCGGATAATTTTCTATTGGTGATTTGTCTGATTGCACCTTTACTGAATCACCACGAGGTCTCAGCATGATGTATGAGCTAGATCTATCACTCATGTTAACTGGGGTATCACGATCCTTGCTGCAGCCATGATGATCAACAGGAATGTTATGGTCAGCATATTGCATCTGCTCACCCCATGTGGATATGCCCAAGTTGCTGCCAGCTGTGTTTGATGGTTTTATTTTGAGACTTTTGCTGCAGTCTAAAGCATTAACTCTGAAACTGCTGGTTTTCTTTACGTTCTCCAAAGGCACACATTCAACCAACTTTGTAGCAGGCAAAACTTGCGAACTGTAATCAACCTCAGAAAAACATGTATCACTTTCAGAATCCATAATTTTTTTATCCCCTCTGCCTGGAGTAAATCTATATTTTGGCTTTGTTGGTATGATACCCCCCTTAAACTTATAGTCTTTTTGTCCTTTAGTTGGTGATTGCTCTGTTGCTGAGTGATATGCACCCAATTCTATCGCTGCAACTGGTGTGAGAGGACTGGTACTGCCAGAGGACCAGTGGGGTGGGTCCTTGCTTTCTGAAAAGTCATTTGGCTTTTGCATGGTACTTGCCAACTCCTCATCTGTGAGAATATCATTGTACTTAGCTTGAGCATTATCTGTTTCAGAGCCTCCAAATTCTGTCATGCTCATTTTTCTTTTGACCTCTGGAGAAACATACTTATTGATGGAGCCACCTTTTCGTTTCTTTGTCTCCTTAGTCTTGTATGACACTGAGAAGATCCATCACTAGATGTGGGAATTTCTTCTTCATCCCAATAACTCACACTCCCACCAGCAGCAGTGTTGACATTCTCAACAGACTGGTTAATTTTATTTTCTTTCAGCCGTATAATCTGATTATCAACATCTTTCCTACCTGCACAGTTGTTAGTGTTTCTATGAATTTTCACCTGCTCCATAAAATGTACTTGATATGATGCATTGGAGGTTTTTTTCTGACAAAGGTCATTCAATTTTCCACATACTGCTGATTCCTTAACCAACTTGTTTCGGTCATTTTCAGAGGGGATGTTGAAGCATTCTGATAACTGTTGTGCAGAAACAGTTGGAATTTCTTCTGTGAGTGATGTAGATAAGCCTCTGATGGTTTGAAGCTCTTTTATCAGCTGCTGTTTTTTAAGAACAAGGTCCTTGTCTTCTGATGATACCACCTTTAACATGAATTCCATCTCTTTTAATAAATGTTCTTCCTCAAATTCACCACTAAGAAGAATGCTGTTTAGTTCTCTCCCTTGGTGTTCCATCTGCAAAAAAAAAAAAATAAATAAATAAAAATCCTTATATTCATTATGTAGTGCAAATAGCATGTAATGAAAGCTTTTGCACTGAACAATTTCTGTTACTATTTCAAACATAAACTATCTTATTTTTTTCATGCAGCAGTTCTACAATTTAAGCATTTCGATATTATCCTAACTAAAGTTAAAATTATGTATGATCACCCGTCCATTAAAAAATAAAGTATTTAACTTTATTTTTAAGACATCATCATAAACGTCATATTATAGGATTTTTTATTAATCATTGTGATATGTTAGATGGAAAATACATACACGCTAAGCTGATTTTAATCATAATTTGATACGTCCACATCCTGCATTATAATTTGTTTTTCCGTTTAAGTGATTCAGGAATACTAACAAGGCACATAAAGTGCTTTCCAAGTAGGTGATGCTGACGATCAACGTAAGAACACATGCAGCTATAGACACTAACATATATAGATAGATGAATGCCCTGTGCATATATGCATTATATACATGCATCCTATTCTTTCTGCAGATTCTCAGTCAAGTGTTTATCTAAATATGTAAAAGATCTATAACCATTTCATGCATAGCATATATATTGATTGCTGAAATATATATTAGAGCTTTAAATATTATATATCACTACTATACTGGCATGCAACTCCGAGTGGAAACTCCCGGGTAACCTGCCAGTCCCAAGCCCAGATCAAGGAGGAGGGTTGGGCGTGGGTTAGCATCCCCACCCTGTAAAACAGCCATATGCTACAGAAACCGCAAATGCAACACAAGCACAATGAGAGCCTGGACAAAAAGACCCTACTTTGGAAGGGCCTATGACGCGCGTTTGCGAAAGCCCTCGGGAATTAAGTCAGCTCGCCAATCCATCTTTTCACGGGCATAGTGTAATCCCTCTCCAGTATAGATTACACTATTGTCCATTATTGGCAAGGTGCTATATATATTATCACTATTATGCTATATATATTATCACTATTGTCCATTATTGGCAAGGTGCTGACCAGAATCATTCTAGAGAGACTGAAGACTGCTCTAAAAAAATAGACTGAGGCAAGAACAGGCAGGCTTTCGGCAGGGTAAATAAAGCACAGACCACATCGCTACACTGCGAATTATCATTGAACAGTCCATCGAATGGCAGTCGCCACTCTACGTGACTTTTTGTGGATTTTGAGAAGTCTTTTGACTTCGTAGACAGGGAAACCATATGGAAGTTGATGCAAAACCTCGGATTTCCACTAAAGTTCATTGCCATCATCCAGCAGCTGTATGAGGACTCGACATGCCGTACGTGTGATACACAACGGGATGCTGATCGACTCCTTCGCAGTAAGGACTGGAGTGAGGCAAAGGTTGTATGCTCTCGCCGACAATCTTCCTGGTCGTCATAGAAGAACAACCTCTAACATTTAATCTTGCTGACATGAGCCATGGTGAGACTGGTTCCTAGGCCATGTCTTTGTGGCCAGAATAAATAATGGTTTCTCCTGATGCTAGTCTGGTCTGGCCACTTCCATTCTATCTGGTTTCGCACAACCCGAGAACCCTGAATGTATATTTTCTCATTTCGCTTGCTACTTAAGCTGACGCAACTTTCGTAGTGGGTTCTGATGTTCCAGGTCCCTATCCTGGTTCTTGCTGTGGTCGTCAAAAGATCAGTCAGCGAGCTGGCTTCCCTAAGGCTTTCACCAGCAAGCGTCGTGAGCTCTTCGAGAGAGGAATCTTTCCAGCAAGGTTCTTGTTGTGGTAGTATTAGCTGTTTCTGTAACAGTTTGGTTTTTTTTTTTTTTTTTGTATACATGAGTGGGTTGTCAGCCCAAAGAAAAACCTGCAACCTGGAGGGCCAGAGTGCAACCTTTTAGTCTGGCCTCTACCCTGACAGACTTGTTGGCTTGGTTAAACCCGCCAGGAGCACAAGGTTCCCGCCGACGTAGCTTTGCGGATCGACAAGGCGCGCAAGCCACAACACCACTACAAGGTAAGTTGCACCAGTTGGTTGTGGCTATTTGACGCTAATAGCTAATAGTCCATCACCACACAGGTTCACAAAGGCGGACCTCTCTACGATGGACTCCAGAAGGCCGAAGAAAACGAGGCCGCCCAAAGGAAACTTGGAGAAGAATAGTGGAAAGGAAAATGAAAGGAAAGGGCTTGAAATGGGGTCACCTATATAGAGCGGGTTTCAGCCGATCGACATCGGTGGCAGACTCTGGTTGAGGCCTTATATGTGCAACCTGATGCACGAAGAGGGTTAGGGTTAGGGTTAGATATAGAAGATAGATATAGTAGTCACTGCATGGTCACTCGACCGATCAGATTCAAAATCACATACAGTGTATCGCCATAACTCTATAATATATAGACCTCTCACCCATCCTGTCGTGACCAACTGATCCTCCCAATACGAAAAGTTTAATCTACCCAGCTTGTATAGCGTTTAAGAAAATTATATAATTGCTCGTAAATTTTACAACAGCCGTGACCAAATCGTCCCACGCAAAACCAAATTGTTCCAGTACCGAAAGTCGAATCGATCCACCTTGTATAACATTTGAGAAAATCAAATAATTGCTTGTAAATTTTGATTAGTCGAAGAAATTGGGCACACAATCTGGAGTGCGAACACTTTGAAACCTCGGACACTAAAGTATTTATATATACACTCGTTATACATTCAAATAATTAAATGTTTTAGAGAATATTATATGTCCACATATATAATATATAACTACATAGTTGTAGATTTTGTAGTAAAGGACTCATTATATGGTCTGAGAGGAATAAAATAATAATGATGAAGATGATGATGTACGTGTATAGACAAATATATTGGTATGGCTTAGAGTACTTATCGAGAAGTAAACAATAGAGCTTCATTATATATAGCTCGATCTGCTTGAGATAAGCACTATACGTGAAAAAAAGGACGTCTTTGCTGTATAGGCAATCTTTAAGTAATATTACACTTCAAAAGCACTTGACATCTAGTCAAGACCGATTCATTTAAAACAGTGCAAGATGAAATGTAATTACGTTAACGCTTTTACCAGTTCAGGATTCTCATACCTCAGAACGTCAGAACTGTTGACGTTCCCCTGACAACCGTTTCACAAGGAAGCAGACGATGCTCACTCTTCAGTATGAAAATACAAATAGTAGTCGATAGTTCCAGTCATTTGCCGTTCCGGTTTTTACACGCTTTTCCGGTATGTTTGACCTTAGCGGATAGCACCGACGTGAGCATGGTTGTCAGATGTCAACCGTAGCGTGTGCCACCTAGCTACGCACCCTGTGTCAAATTATAGATCTGTTAACGCAGTTGACAGCATTATGTCACACCGCATACTAGGATCCTTTGTGACCCATGCCATTCCAAAAGGTAAGTGACTGTTGATTGGAACTGTGTTGACTTCCATCGAATGTTGAATGATAGGAGATATCGTAAACTTTCATCATCCGATCTGAGTTTTCACTTGACTTTAGCAGTAACACGAATATTTCATTATCATTAAAGTAATTCCAAATTAGAAGATTAATTAATGTATCGTGAATACAATTTTAATTGACGTTACTGCATCATAATCATAAGGTACTTGTAGGTTTCCTTCCAATTTCCACCCCTTCTGGTTCTAGTTCAACTTGAAATCGCTGTGGGGTATTGCAAATAAAAAGCAGTAAAATAAACACTTTTCATCTGTGTTGCTATAGTTAATTTTTTATTCAGGGTGATATTATTTCATGTTTTACTGTTCACATCATGTTTTCATTTAGTTATAATAATAATGGGGAAAAGTTTTCATGGGAGTAAAAATCATCCTAGTAATTACACTAACAACTGAACCCAAATGTGTAATTAAATAGAAAAGTAGAGTACAAATAATGTTCCATATGTCATTATGGCTGTGGTAAAACCCATGCATGAACAGGAAAGGCGTATGCAGATGTCAAGTACAGGTAGAGTTAATCATTATGCAAGGTAAAGTTATTGCCTGCAACTGCAAGCTAAGAAGACAGAGAAGTAGTGTAGTTAATGTGATCAGCAGGCAATGGTGCAACATGCACTTGTGTTACAGATATCTAAATCTAGTGTAATTTGTGGCACATTTACAATAGCTTTTTTTCATACAAGAAAATTTTATATTTAAGCAAGCATTGTAATGAATATTTTAATATTAGCTTCAAAAAACTTTGTTAAGGTCAGATGCCTTCTGAAGTAACCTACTAAATTTTTTTTTAATTTGTAGCCAGCTGGGATTGGCATGGACTTAAAGGTTGCTGCTGTGTATGTCACACTCATGTTTATGTCAGGTAAGTCACATGATTTATTATGTCTCTTATGTAGAAGAGATGAGGTAAATGTTTAACAATATGAGAAATAAAATCCAGATAGTAAAAGTTTTGCTTGTTGATTCCAGGGTGCAGTCTGCCTACAGAGGACATCATTTTCTTGGATGTAAGAAAAACACATTTTCTCACACCCACCTAATTTCCTCGGTGCAGTGGTGTGACACGCAGAAGATCAGCCTACAAAAAAATACCTTTAAGTCTAACTATCTTTTATACACATGGCCACATGTCTCATTTCAGCATAACCAGCAACAACAGCAACAGTATCATCACTTAGCCAGATTTTGTGATATTAATTCTTTGTTCATCAAGCACATGGGAGCTCAAGGCTTCTTCCACACAGATGTTAGACTGAACAAGGAAGAAACTAAAGTAGAGAAGTCTGTGAAGGCTTTGAAAGATAAAGTTGTTAAATCTGAAAAAGTTGAGGAGACTGTTAAAAATGTTGAAGATGCAGTCACCACCCCTGATGAGCCTAAAACAAAGATTGTGCCAAAGAAATCTCTGTGGGAGCGTGTTGTTGCTGAACTAAAGCATTACTATCATGGCTTCCGTCTTCTGTTCATTGACATCAGAATATGCATTCGTCTTTTGTGGGATGTACTAAATGGAAGGTCACTGACACGGCGTGAAAGGAGGCAGGTAAGGGATTTGAAATCATGACTACATTCAGTGCTAAAGGAAAAAGGCATTTATCAAAAAAATTTGTAATGATCAGCTCGTAATTAGTAATGTGTATACCAATTTACTCAACATCAGAGTACATTAAATGGCAGAAAAAAGGGTATATAAAAACTGAAATGCATGACTGTGTGTTTTAGTGGGTTTGATATTCAGGCCTTCTGCTTACGCAAAAAATTGTGTACAGTATGCATTAAAAGTTCGGAGGACCCCTTCAGTTTTCGTCAATGGGGTCCCCTTCAAATTTGGGCAAAGAACAGGGACCCCTTAAAAATCTGAAGAAGGGGTCCCTGGGACCCCAAAGAATTTAGCCTTAGCAGAAGCCCTGATATCTTTGATATTTTTAGATAAATTTCAGTTGTATTATAATTGTTATATTCATTTTATTTATACAGAAAATATAAATGTTATAAATTTCTTATAAATGACATTTTACTCCTTGCACCAATCAACATAGTTATCAATAGTTATGATTATAGTCAATTAACTAGTCCACCTGCGTGTCTTCCTCTGCAGACTTATTACTATGTCCATCCTTATTCCCTGGTTTCTCTTTGTGTCTTCTATTACTTATCTGCATAGTTGTTTCTCCTTCCATCTTTCCTATTCTGTCCATGTTTCCTACATATCGTAAGCACTGAGAATATGCTTCTTCGTGAGTGTGATTAAGCACTATATAAATCACACATTTATTATTATTAAATAAGTGTTTTATGGGATACCTGGTGTGTCTCTTTCATTTACATGCTGGATGTTTTTTTGTTAAGGAATCAACTAAGTGAATGATCTATTGAAAGACAACTTTATTAAGATTATACAAAACATGTACCTAAACTTGGAAAACAGTTTGGAAACATCTTAAGTGATCAAAAGATTACGTTTTCATGAGATATAATATAGGTAGATATAAACAGATGTCTTCCATAAATTATTTAGTGGTGTCATTCATATATGGGGCTATTAAACAATTCATTTCTTTGAGATTTTGTTTTTCAGTTGGTTCGAACCACAGCTGATATGTTCCGACTGGTGCCATTTTTGGTATTTATTCTTGTTCCCTTTATGGAGTTTTTGCTGCCTGTTGCCATAAAACTTTTCCCTAATATGCTGCCAAGCACCTTTGCTGAAAAAGATAAAGAGGTATGTAATTTTTTGGAGGGGACGGAAGGGGTCAGCAGGGATTACATGTTAAGATAATCAATAGAGATTGTTGCTTCTATACAAAATGTGTGCAATCTGCACCTATTAACTTATTTGGAAAAATATTTTCACTGTTTTGGTTTTTTATATTAATTTTACAACTCCCTTTGAATTTCATAAAACTAATCTGTACTTGATATTCTGAAATAGGAACTGGGACTTAGTATTGTGCATAGTTTTGCACTCAGAACTAAATATGTAATTTGTAACATGTATTTTAAAAATATTCTTTTTATTATAAAATCCTTTGATTTATTTAATTTGTGTATATATGTGTAGACTTTATTTTTTTTTTTACTTCTGCCATAAGTGAGTCATAACTATTCGCCATCTTCTTTGTTATTGCAAAATCATTGAAGATTATTTTGACAAACAGTGAAAGGAATTAATATTATAAAATTTCACTTTAGAAATCAACTATATTTTCATGTTGCAGCACTCTTTGGATTTGGAGAAAAGAATTTACCTCCACTACTTTTTTTAATTAAAAAAATATTATTTCATGCTTTTAACATTTTGACATTACTAGCAAATAGGAAGGAAAAGTGAACAAGCTCAGGCAGAACATTATGTTACAACTATTGAGCAAACTGCCATTATTATTTTGCTGACTCATTTAAACATTTTTGTTCAGCAAGAAAAGTTGAAAAAGAATCTGAAACTAAAACTTCAAATGGCCAAGTTCCTGCAGGAAACTATTCATGAGTTTGGCCTGCA
Source organism: Pomacea canaliculata (assembly GCF_003073045.1). Classification (NCBI taxonomy): domain Eukaryota; kingdom Metazoa; phylum Mollusca; class Gastropoda; order Architaenioglossa; family Ampullariidae; genus Pomacea; species Pomacea canaliculata. The sequence continues at coordinate 10,831,966 of NC_037594.1, read as the reverse complement.
GGGCAAGAAAAAGCAGGGTGGTGCTGTTGAAGAATTCTCCCAGTTTGTTGAAAAGGTTAGAAGTGTTTTTTTGTTTATAACTGTATCACGGTGTAAATAACCTATTTTTTCACAATTTGCATAGTTCTGATTTTCTTAGCATTGTTGTATTAAAATTTATTACTTTTCTCATTTTAGTTTGCTGGTATGTTTAAGAGAATAGAAAACATTTTAGACTTCATTTTTAATAATAATAATAATAATAAAATGTTTCATTGTATCGTGCAACATCATGACCAAGATCAGGTTGTATTCTCTGCGCTGACCAGTAATAATGTAACAATAGGTAGCAGACAATGACAAGTGAAAGACTCCAAACAACATAAAGATGAAGTACAAGAGTAGAATGTAATACAGTGGATAAAGGTATAAAAGGATAAAGTTACTACAAACAGTGTAGAGATGAGTAGCTACATAATGGTTCACATGACAGACAATATTGCAAAAGGAGTCAAGGATAGTAATTCAGGGATAGTACTTAGTGAACAGATATATTTCATTGAACGTTTTGATGTAGTCTTCGAGTCAGAGTGGCGAATGTGATGTGGAAGAGAGTTCTGCTCAGCAGCACAGAGGAAGAGCATCCGTTTTCCATGACTGCCGTTGTGGGAGGAATGGATAGAATGCAGGAGTTGGAGGAGTAAAGGTTTCGAGCAGGAGTGTAGACAGACAAGATTTCAGTAAAGTGGAGAGGGGAGGAGCCATCAAAGAATCCATAGCATAAAGTTGAGAGCTTGTAGTCTATTCTAGCTTTAATTAGTAGCCAATAGAGTGAAGAAGTGATGTGACATGTTCAGATTCGGCAGTCTGGAAAATGAGCAGCTGAGTTCTGGATTTTCTGAAACTTGAATGAGGTACTGTGACAGCCAGCAAGAAGAGAGTTGCAAAAGTCTAGACAACAAATGAGCAGATAAGAATTTTGATGGTTGAGATGAACAGACTATGGCGAATGGAGCTGATCTTCCAGATTTCATAGTACACAGCATGATAGATGTTAGAAATGTGCTTATCAAGAGACATGTCCGCAGACATTATGTAAACTAAGTTCCGATGAAGTTACAGAGGCAGTATGGCTAAACCCTGGCTCTCCTCTTTGAAAAAAATAAGAGTTTCTGTTTTAGAGTCAGTGAGGTCATGTTAATTGCAGCCATTTAAATCAGAGTATTGTGAATATGAGAATATGTCGAAGATGATTCCATTTCATACTGGGAACAAAATGCGGTTGGAATGCTGGTGGAAAAAGGAAATAGAAATAGAAGGGCAGTAATCTGAAAATTGTCTGTTACATTGGTAGAGTCAGTTTCTTCAGGGTAAGATCAGCTCCCAAGGAAAAGGAAGAAGGATCTGATCAGTTGCAGATCCCTTCTGTCTAGCAACTTGTGAGATATTCAAAATGTGCTGATATACAGCAACACTGAGGAGTTAGCTTCTTAAAAGTTGGTGGTGTTTTCCAGTGGCATGGTTCTGTACATGGGGTGATGAAATTGTTATTGTACAGGTTTTCTTCAGCCAACTGTTTTTGTTAGATTTATTTAGATTTATATTAGCCCATAGAGTGCAACTGTTCGCAGGTTGTGATGCTGCACAATACATGTACACATTATTATCGTTATCCCTTTTGCCTTCTGACTTCTAACTATTCTGCTTTGCTTCCTCAATGATCTATGCAGATTCGAAGCCAAGGTATTCGACCAACTACAGAAGAGATTATGCACTTTGCAAAGCTCTTTGAAGATGAGATAACCCTTGACAATCTCTCCCATCAACAGTTGCAGGCAGTCTGTCGAGTTCTTAATATACAGCCAATTGGTATTGATGCCTTCCTTCGTTTCCAGCTTGACTTGAAGCTCAGACAACTTGCTGCTGATGATAAAGTAGGTGAATTAGGAAAGTTAATTATAACACATTGAAATCAGTAATATTTAAAAAGTTATGGCTTTGGATTTTAAGCAGATTTTCTTCATATAAATGACAGTATTTTAATTCTTGCAAAACAATTATTACTGTATTTTTCACAGTTTGATATGCTTATAAATGCCATTTATTGTGCAGTATCATAATCTCTTTGGTTGGACTGCACTTATCACATGAATGTACATCTAACCACATTAAAATACATGTATAATAAATTTAGATAATGGCATGTGATACAAGATATATGTCCTTCGGAAGCAAAGAAAGGTTGTTTCACTATCATCTCTGACGTTTCTGGCACTGGTCCTCAGTTCCTCTCTGAACTCACTCCTATCTATACGCCCACACAATCTCTTTGCTCATTTTCTGACATCAGGCTTCTTCAAGTCCCACTAGTTAAGACAGATATGTGGACAGAGGTCTTTCTCCTACCAAGCCTCATCAACTTGGAACGATACATGTACACATCAGCCTTTTGTCACTCTGATTCTCTTGCCTTCTTTAAGTTTAAACTTATGACACATCTTTTCTGAATGATGACTTCTCTGTGACTGTCCTGGCCATGAGTATGTTTCATGTGTGTCTGTAATTTACTTTGTATGAATAGTGTATGTTGTAAAAGTATGTTATGTGTGAATATGGATGCATATTCGTTAGTCTATGTGTGATTTATGTAAGGCGCTATGAGCAAATCATTGGAAAGGCGCTATATAGATCCTAATTATTATTACACTGGTCAACATTGAAATTATTACTGACTTAAAAAGGTCATAATCTGTAGTATCTTGGTGTGCTGAACATGAACATGCCCATGAAAATTTTTTATTGGCTTTCGTTTGGAAGATATTTGATAATAGCTCATTTTCTATGTTTCACCATGTAAATTAATCCAGCAGGACTGTAACAACATCCTAAATAAGCCTAGAATGATGTATGCATCACATTGCATAACACCATCGTGCACACATCATCCAGAGTTTATTTCATCTTTTTCTGATACTACTGCCAGGTGGCTGCTGAAGTGAGCTAACATCAGCAGTCTACTATATAAAGCCCAGTCAGAAAGGTTGAGCATTTAAAATATTTCAGACTTCATGGGATACAGTTTAAGCTACTGTTACATAAAACTTATTATTTTATCCATTTAGTTACAATACAGAACACTAATGCCTTGAAAGTGTGTTAATGCTATGGACAATTTTTGCTTTATTCGTGGGGAAGTGACATTTGCCAACCAGAAGAAAAGTATCACTTCTCAAGTGAAGAAGACATCATCTTTACTTCGGATGCAAGATTGGCAACCAAGACAAGCCTTGGGGCCCGCATGTATTCTGTGCTGCATGTGCAACCCAGCTTTCACGTGATTAAATGGCAAAAGACCATCAGTGCCATTTGCAGTCCCCGTAGTGTGGAGAGAGCCCAGCAACCTCATAAATGACTATTACTTCTGCTTCATTCCTCCTCTTTCCGGCAGGATAATGAAGCACAAGAAGTTGAGAATAGTCTACCGCAACATTCCATCTGCATTGAGACCAGTTCCATATGGTCGAGGCTCACAAAATCCTGCTACCACCCCTGTACATCAAACTAGGTTTGATGAAAGAACTTCATGAAAGCCGTGGACCAGACTTTACCACTTTCCGATACCTGCATGAAAAATTCCATCGACTTAGCAAGGCAAATATTAAATAGGGAGTTTTGTTTGTCCTCAGATTCAAAAGCTCTTCAAAGATGACCGGTTTAACAAACTTTCTCGGCAGCGTTAGGGCAAAAAACTACAAGGAACTAGCAGAAAACATGCTGATGCAGTATCAGAAACTTGGCAGCAATATGTCTCTAAAGATACACTTCTTTCATTCTCATCTGGATTTCTTTCCTGACAAATGTACTGTGTTTAGTGATGAACATGGCAAATGTTTTCATCAAGATATTGCAACAATGAAAAAAAGATAACAGGAAAAATTGTCCACTACCATGCTGACTGACTACTGCAGGGCAAAGAAATCTAAGATGTAGTCTATGACTTGATTTTTTACAGGTATTAACCATACTTCTGTTACTATTAGCATGCATTTTGTGATGTACACAATAATCATTGCAGATTACAAAAAAACTTGATCCAATTTTGCATTTTGTTTGTCATATTCATGTTGAGCACATAAAAATTGATAAGAAATGACTAATTTTATTTGAGTAACATGACTTTTGTAAAAAAAAATTTTGACCAGTGTTATTATTAACTATATCTTTAACTAATCTAATCTGTAACTGTCTTGTTATGGTGTCAGATGATCCTGAAGGAAGGCATTGACAGCCTATCAATAGCAGAATTGCAATCAGCCAACCGTGCACGCGGCATGCGTGCTTTGGGTGTTCCTGAGGAAAGGTTAAAGGAACAGCTGCAACAATGGCTGACTCTTCACCTGGAGAAGCGAATTCCAACATCACTGCTGTTGCTGTCACGAGCGCTGTACCTTCCAGAGACACTATCAGAAGAGGAGAAGCTGCATGCTACTATCACAGAGCTGGCTCAGTCTGCCCCAACTGCTGTGAGCTTTAGTGATATCTGTGCTTCTCAAAGTGCACAGGCCTTGATCATGATACTGTATTATTTCTGTTGAAGGGAAATTACTGTTCTTTTCTTTGTGTTTGTAAATTGCAACATACATAAGCTTGGATAGGACTTTTAATTTGTGGTATCTGATGTTTGATTTTACATGCAATTTGATAAGGTACCTAGGAGAAAGAAATCATTCACATATTATAATCTTATCTGCTGTCACAGACTGTGGAGGCCAAACTGAAGGCTGCTGAGATTGCAGGTGAGGCTATAGACAACAAAACACGCCTGGATATTATCAAGCATGAAGAGAATATCATTGCTGCTGAGCGAGATGCACGCAGACAAGAACAAGAGGCGGAGGAAGAAAGAGTGAGGGTGAGTTGTATGCTGGCTTTACATCCATCTCTGTTGTCTTTTTCTTCGCACATATCTGATTAACTACCATTTATAAGACATAGTCATATAATACATTTGTATGCATTATGTTACAGCAACAGGAACGTGAAATGGCAGAGGCTCAGGCTGCACAGTCAGCAATGGAGCATCCAGAGCATTTGCGAGATGAGGCTCTCATCCTTGAACCAGCCAAATCTGAACGTGAGGTTTTTATGACCTCTTTAATTATTTATTTTGTTGCCAATACAGGAGTAAGAAGACTGCACATTTAAATGTTTCCATAGTCGTCTACTTTTTAAACAACTAGAAATGAAGCACTTGGTAACTGTATATTAATATGTGCATGAGCGAAAGTTGGGCCTCATCTGTGTGGTGGGGCAATGATCAGGTTTTCATTGGGTCTGAAATCTAAACTATGACGTTCAGTTTTATTTTTGATCCTTTAAATGTCACACCAAAGATGCTTTGATTGGTCTTCATTTTTTAAATTCAGAAGTTCACTTGTTAGGTGTTAGATATGACCTCTTTCTTAGATTTTTTGAGCAAAAATCATCCTATGTATTTGTCTTTGCATTTAAAGGGCTATATATCTTAGTCTGGCAATTAACTAAGCAGATTATTGATAAAATAATTTTCTGAAATACAAGTAAGATCCAACCTATATGTTGTATGTTGTAAATGATATCTAGCAAGATACAATCTTGGGGCTTTGTTCAGTGTTAATCGACAAAGCTAAAGAACTGACGGGAACAGCTGAAGAGCAAAAGGCCCTGAAGGATGCAGAAAAGGAGGAGCATATTACAGTCAAGGATCTTGAGGAGATCGAGACTGCTCTAGAGGAAATTGCAGAGCACAAGCAACTTAACATTGAGAAAGAAGAACTGAAAGATCTCAAGGAAGAAATTAGCGAATATAAGGAGGTAAGAGTTGTGAATGTTATCAGGTATCATAAAAGTGAAAACAGATTCTTTGAGAGAATCCAGTAGTCTCAGAGGATTTCTGTCATAAAAACATTGTGAGAGCTATACTACATGCTTTTACATGGGGTATTCGTGTTTTCAAGGAGTGTAGTATATAAGACAAAGTAATTTTGTATGCCATATTAAGTATTAAAATTAGATGTCAGTTGCTTTGGTTTGTCATCTTTCAAGATGCAAGTTATTGTATCTTGTCTCTAGGTAACATACATAAAACCATAATTTTTATTCTCTAAAGTACAGATATATCTCTTAACCTTCTTCCCATCTGTAGGTTTTTTCCCCCCTAATTTCCTCTAGTTCATTACAAGTTCTATCTTTTGATTATCTCTTTCACTGAGACACACACACCCCCGCCCCTGTTCGAACTTTACCAACTCCTTCCATAAAGTTTCTTCCCTTATGTTTTTCTGTGAGATTTTTTCACGAATGGTAAAAGAAATTTTTACTCTTTATAGGTAAAGTTTTAGAAAACTGGTTAATTTTACATGAAACGTATGCTTGCATTATAAACAGTATTAATTTTGTCAGTGATAAAATGCATGTTGCTTTTACTTATATATGACTATTTATTGAACGGATATATTAAGCAATATACGCAGACCGTTGTTAAAATTCTGAAATGATTTCTCTTTTCATGTCAAAGGTAAGAGATAGTCACCAAAGGCCTGAATGCTGTCGCTTGTGGTGGATACCCCCACCCACTCCCCATACATTCAGTTGAATTCAAAAAGAAAATTAATCCTAGAAAATATTGCAGCATTGCTCATACTACTTTTTTCATCCCAGTGGTTTTTTAATTACTAAAACATAATGAAATGAATTGATTTTAAGTTGGACGTCTGCACCTTCCAGGAAAGATTTTTGGCAATTTTATCAGTATTGTAAATTTGTCAGTTTGTTCTATTATAGGCACAATTTATGCATGTGTATTTATGTATACATACAATGCAGGATTTAATGGACCTGAAAGAGGTGATTGTCAGCTCTGGGGCAGCACAAGATGAGATGGTGGAATCAAAGCCTGCCAAGCATCTCACCAAGAGAGTAGATCGCCTGATTGGGCAGATTGACTCTGTTATGGATGAACTGCAGGCAGAAAAGAAGCGCTTCCAGGTTGTTGGCATTGGTCTTGTTGATACCTTTTCTTTTCAATTTGAAGTGCATTACATAAGATTTGTGCGATTTTAATGATTTGTCATCCAAGCCACCGTAAAACTTTTCAGTTATTTAGATGTGCTTACCATTTATCTCTTCCCATCCATTTGAAAAGTGTATTATCTGATGGTCACAATTTCATGATTACATTTACTCAGCTTTGACAAGCACATACTTTATTTGTACAGGAAACTTCACATAGTATCAAAATCCAGGGACAATTCTGGATATGTTATCAGCTGTGCATTATAACTGTTGTTATGTTCCTCTTTGTTACCACTTTCCACCATTTTCTCATTAACGTGTCCAGTACGTACCTGTCATTTTTTTTAGTGGTCTGATGGTGCATAGCTTGTTATCAGGGCAGTAAGGGTCAGGGCTTCAAATGCATATTTAATGGGGGTTTTTTTTGCTGCAGGAGGAGGTGGAGGTTGGGGAGGTGCGCTTGAAAAGTAGTTCAGAACTGCAGGCTGACGAAAGTAAGGTTGAGGAGGTCAGGCAACATATCACAGAGAGCAAGTAAGTCTCCTTGAGATTGTAGAGGCAGATTCTTGAAGCTTAGAATTACATTTATTTTGGAGGTTTTATTTTGGTTCATATTCAAACTTATACTTAAATAAGCCTCCAACAAAATTTCTGTGGTAGAACACTGCTGTAACTCATCATGAACACAACTTGTCACTAAAATATCGCTATCTTAGATCATGTTTCCTCTCTTCAGCAGTTTAAATGAAAATATATGATAAATTAAGATTGAGGTAATTCTGCCTTTGTTAAGGCTTTTAACATCCAAGAATGTCATAGTACTTGTTGCAAATATGCCATACAAATGTTTAGTGTGACATTTGACATAGGTTGGTCAAAGTAGTTTGTAGACAAGAAGACATTTATTTTTCAAATGTTCTTCTTTGTACAGTACCATCTTTTTACTATAGGTTAATTTTGAAACAATGATCATACCAGTAGTCCTGCAGTATTCCTATGTTGATCAAGGGAGAGGCTTCATAACCATTGCAATGTCTTGTTGCAGGAATAACATCATCACTATCAATGAAATGCTTCTTGCCATGAAGAGACTTAAAAAATTACCTATTGAAACCAAATTGCAACGCATTGTTGAAGTTCTTGATGATGACAAGGATGGTAAAATTGACATCAACTTGGCTCTTAAGGTAGATGGTTGTTACAAGACTTATAATCATGCTTTTTTATGCTTTTACATACTTCCCTTTCCCAGTGCACAAATACATAATTTCGAGAAAAAAAAACTGTTTGTGAACAATACTTGTAGTTAGGGCATGTTGACAAGAAATTCTTGTTTATCTTTTCAAGTCAAACATTAATGGTAGGCCCTAAAATGTACTTGTAAAATTTTAATGACAAATGATGGTTAGCATCGTAGCTAGATAGACTTGATTTGAAATTATCTTCTACCTCAGGCCATGTATGACTGAATCCTTAAAATATCAATGTATAAAAACCCTAAAATTTTTCAGCATACATGTAAAACTGTAAATGTGTGAAATGCTTTTGAGTTCTTGATAGAAGTTCAAAATTCTGTAACAATTTTTGTCATTAAGGTGTTGGAGCTGCTTGCCCAGGAAAATGTGAAGTTTAGCAAGGAACAGGTTTCAGAGATGGTAAATCTGCTCAAGTGTGAAATGGAGCTTGAGGAGAAAGAAAAACAGGAAGGAAAAGAGAAACAAAAGCAAGCTGAAGAGGCTCAGGTCTGAAGTGGGCAAAAGAATAATGAATGTTTGAAAGCCAGACTTTTGTTTTTTTCACTGTTGGATGCTTAGTCCTTAAATTTAGTATCTGGCATGCATATAACAAGATTTCAAGCAAAGAATTTCAGTTCTGAAACAGGTTGAAATCAGAATCGATTCATGCAAACATATTCATTCTGAAATTGTGATTTTCTTACCATATATGGAGGTTGTGGGAACAAAGGTTTGTGAATGAAAATAAAGGTGTCTTTGTTTTTTCAGCATGAAGCCACTTCAGCAGAAAAGAGACCTGGTAGATAATCACATAAATGAAGTTTTTAAAAGAGGAAATGGAATAAAGCATCTAAGCTAGTTACCAGCATATTTTTTAAAACTGAGTAAGGGGTTGTAGAAATTTTCTGTTACCACTTTCCATTGACAAGCAGCAGCAAGTGTTCATAGATAAAAATGCAATTCCACACAAACATAGCATGCTATTGTAAACACCATTTTATAGTAGGTATACAAAAAATAGGAGTTGCTATCTTGTTCCAACAAGCATATTACCAGTTGATTAAACTGGATATGTTCTCTTTGGTAAAACATAAGCTCTGCCTTTTGTTGCTTTCTTGTGTGTGATGTTTAATTATCATAGTGTTGATTGCAATAGACATCTAGTTTGTTGGCTGTGCATGTGAGATGGCAGAAGATGAATACAGGGGCATGGCAGACTGATACTTCATTGTATTTGCTATTGTTAAAAGTATGAAGTGTGCAATTATTGGTAGAATTTTCAATATAAAAAGATCTCACTGACAGGAAATTGTGGATAGACTATATATCCATGTATATTTGTAAACAGAATACAGGCATTATTTTTGCATAACCAGATATACCTAAAGGGACATTCTACACATTGTCCTGTTCTTTGATCTGGTTCTTGAAAGCAGGCATGTATAATTAAGAGGAAATACTTATCATACGAGTATATGTACATATGTGTTTGAAGATAGATACTTGTCTTGAACAGGATTGAATCTCACATAGGCACATACTCTTAGTAAGCTGAGGCCATTATGCTAACATTCAGGTATATATGGTGAAATTTACTGGTCGTAAGAAAAAAAATCATTAAAATTGTGCATCAATGCTTATCACAAGAATGGCAAGAACTACCAAAAATGTTTGTCATTCTGCATATCAAGGCAAAAATATTGATTTTTGAAGTATGATGTTAACTTTGTCCAGGTTGGTCTTAGGTCTGTTCCAGAAAAAGAAAAACGGTGACTTTTTATTGTGCACGAAGGGGAAAAATATTATAGTGAGAAAAGTTGAAAACAATTGGAGCGGTGGGGGATTATTTGGAGTATGTGCCAGCAAGTTAAACAAAGGCGTGACACTGAGAGTGAGTCTGGTCTGTATTTTTTCCTTAGAATTTATGTACATTCTAGTAGACTAGTAGGGTATATCATCCAGACAGAACAAATAACAGAAATATAGGAAGCATGGTAAAGTGAACACTACTAAAGCCATGCACTTCATGTAGTTCTGATAAAATTACAAGCTTGGTTTGTCACTTTTCAAGCCACTGTTTACAGATACACTTAACTGGCAGTAGTTGTTGCTAAAGAAAAGCTTGATGCTATAGATTTGATTGTTTTCTTGGAGGTTGGCGCTAATACTTTAAATCTGGCATTTCATAATTGCACTGGCCCCCATCTAATCATCCTGACTGCTTTTAACACCTGCAAGTGAATCTACACAGATGTATATGTTTATATGTACATGTTACAAAATCTCGGCAGTTCTATTGAAAACTTTTTACCAGCATCAGTTATGATGCTAGGATTGCTAACCAGACTTGTCAGACAAATGAAAGTGATGCACATGGGTGTTGTCATTTTGCAAGATGTCTAAAAGTTTATCCACATAAAGGTCTTATTTGATCTTTTTATGCCTAATTATGTGAAAGTTGCACTTTTTGTAGGAATTTGTACTTACATTTTTTGTGTATTTTATATTTTGTAACATGGTATGGACAGTTTTTAAAAAACATCAAACATCTGGTTTAGACTGTTGCATTCCTGCACAAATCATGTATGAAGACAGGTTTTAGATTGTATTTATATGTTGATATTAACCCTCTTAGTACAATGGGCCACAATCAGGCTCATGACCCTAGAATAGTAAACTGAATTTTTCTTGGATTATTGCTTTCACCAGAGTGAAAGTAGGCAATTTTCATTACTTTTTATTGCAAAGTTCAAGTTTTGTCCTTTCCAAATATTTATAGGCTTTCTGGTCTAATGTTTACCTGAGAGCAGCAAAGTATAAAAACAAACATCACCCACTGATAGTTATATTTTTATGCCATGCTAAGAGGGTTAATGATTGATTTTGATTTTTTTACAAATGGGAAGAATGAATTTCTTGATGGAAAAAAAAAAATGACTTCTAAAACTGCTTAATGGTTTAGATGGAATGAGCAACACATTTTTACTGCTCTTGAGGAGTACCAAAAATTTACTCTTCAGATTTATGCTTATCGGAAACAAACAAACAAAAAAATGCTATTGGGCAGAAAGTTTTAAAAATAAAATTAAGTAATGCAGAAAGGATGTGTCGGACATAAGCAGGATATGCATACATGAGTCCTTGAAATTTTTAAGCATATCTGTCGATACCACATATGTAAAATGCTCAGCCCTGTGACTTCTGCCATGCAGTAGTTGCTAATGAATAAAAGATTCATCAGGTTAAACAGGTGGTGTTAGAATTTATATCTACTGAGTTGCATTTCATTTGTAAACATCCAACAGCAGTTAACTTTGTTTACCTGCACAATTTTGTATGATACTGGGTACCAAGTAAAAAGCACATGCCAATTTATTTCATGTAGAGACGAATACTGTCTTCAATCCAACTAAATTTTCATCTGTTATGTTTCTTATATGTTATGTTTCTTGGCTGTTGGTCTGTAGTCTTTCATGTGCAGCACACTGGGCTCACATCCATATGGGCAAAATTGCTTTTCACAAGTGAATCAGCGGAATCATACAAATATTTTCCACATAAAGAAAATTTCTACACATAACACAAGAGGTAGTATAACCCAGGTTTTTTTTCCTTCAAATATTCTCTTGTATAAAGATACTGTTGTTACAATGATTATGATCATTTTGTAAAACGGTCCCCTCCCCCAGCCTTGTTCACCTTTCTTTTTAAATGGAATGCCTATTGCTCAAATGACAACCAAAAATTTTTACATTTTACACCTGAAAACAGATCAAAGCATGGACTTTTCACCATGCCCTTAACATATATATTTTCACATGAATGATTTCACAATGCTCAGAAGTCCCACAATCACTGTATTCTAAACACTAAGTCTAAAAGTCTGTAATTAGGCATGTAAACGTAAAATACAAAGAAAAATGTGCTGAAGAATTTTCATCCACCAACTCAGTATTTGTGAAATTTATGGAAAGTAGCTTAACACTTGTGAAAGAAAACCATTAAGATAATCTTTAACAACAACACAAAGTAGCTAGTATCTGCATTCAAACAGCACAGCACACAAAAAAAACACAACACATTTCCATGTTTATAAAAAAACCAAAAGATAATGCAGGCTGATATCAGAAAACAAAAAATTTAAGAAGACAATTTGAACCTGCCAGAAACCCCATAAAAAAAAAGACCATAAAGGTAATGTTTATTCATTTTCCATCAACTGGGAGACTACTTAAGTAAAAAAAAAATATATATATAAGACATTAAAAAAAATTCCTGCCACCTCTTGCAATCTGGAGCTGAAGGTACAAATGATATGATGGGGGAAAAAAAACAACAACTTAGACATAAGATTAAACCATTAAAAATCAATACTGCAACTAAAGAAAAGGTTTGTGCTTGAATAATTCAACTGTTCAGAGAATTTCAACACAAGAGATTCTTTGATTATATAAAGACTAGAAATGCATTCCAACAAAAAATTAGTCCCTGTAGCTGTGGCCTGCCATCAGCGTGCCAACTATCCATTGGTCCCATCTGCATGTTTATATGGAATAGGATATTTTTGAAAAATAAATGTCATCATTTACACACAAGAGTAAATGTGTTCACAAAAAGAATCTATGCGAGACCTTCCGTGATCTTTTGTGATAAGCCAGAGTATGTATTCTGCTCATTGCAAGGTGTATATAAATGAAATAATACAAACTATGGAGATGAAATTTTATAGAGCCAACTGTAAAATAAAGCAACAAAATGAATGAACACTAAATATATCGCTTTTCATTCCATTTACATTATTAGACAATGAACACATCAGCACATGGGTGGGGTATTCAAAGTGACTTTCACCTCTTTAGTGACAAATGGAGATTAACAGTAAGTACTTTAAAGCATCTACTTCACAACGTAGAATTTAGAGCTCATTTCATTCCTGCCACTGTCATTTACATTTCCTGAACACCAGGCACCATTCAGCTGTCGAGTAAACAGTTTCACAGAAACAAGACCGAGTGAACTTTAAACCCCTCCAATCACTCAACCATAAACCTCAGGAAAAAAGAAAACAAATGGATAAAGCATTAAATGCAGAACAAAATGCAACGCAAACTTCAGATCCAAGAATTCACAGTTAACACTCAACAAGGATTTTTAAAATTTCTCCCACCCAAAGACCAGAGTACAAATAAGGAAAGCTCAATAAAAGATGCAGAAACATTTCTGTAAAAATCATTTTCTCCCACGATTTACTTCTATCCTTAAAGTGTGGGAGGTTAACATAAAAACTGGATTTACTTTAAGTACATGAGGTATATTTTATATACCATAAACGATGGATTTCAGGTCAGACAATGAGAGGACTGAGAGATCAAAGTCAACAGTGACCAGGGCAGGAAAGCAAACATGTAAAATACAAACAAATTTTTTTATGTCATAAAGTATGTCATGATCATAAAGAGGCACGAACGAGGAGAAGATGTACTTACCCTGCACCAATCCAATGGTAAACCATAAGGTCACATTTGCACTTACTGATCTGTGACGTGAACATTCCTACATGCAACCAAATGTCATTCGCAAGTCATACATCAGTGGAACTTGAGTAAGAGGTTGGGAAACTGGAAAGTTAAAAAAAATTAGTTAAACAGTGGACCGCTGTGATGATGATGAGATGGAAGCCACAGTTTCCATATCACTTTCTGCACTAACTGGCAGGTGCTGGTGAAGATACTCCAGGTGGCCATCGGTGAAGTCACGATTTATTTGTCCAGCACCCTTAAGCACCCACTTTGTGGTCAGCAGTCCTTCAATTCCAACCGGGCCACGTGCATGTATACGTGATGTACTAATGCCAACCTCAGCACCTTTTCGTAAAAAATAAAATACAAAACAAAAATTAAGTTTAAAGTACTGGTGATTGCAAATAATATGCTCTTTGATTCAATTTGGGAACATTATGAGGGTACCTGAAAACTTATCTTAAAACTCTGTGCTTTATTTTTATGTAATAAGATAACCATATTCTTATGAAGGTGTTTTTATGTTTTCTTTTATTTAACTATTTGCTAAATGAATGAATTTGTGCACAATATGATTTAGCAGTCAGTGTATTGAAAGGTGTCTCATGTCTCCTCTACGACTAGTACCTCTGGTAGCACTTTAGGGATGAGAAAAAGAAATATACGAATATACTCCATGATGTCAAACAATAAAATAAAGATAATTAAAACATGCAAGAAAATAACATTTAGTAATTGTTTTTACCTAGGCCAAAACGGTATCCATCTGAAAATCTTGTGCTAGCATTCCTGAACACACAGGCACTGTCCACTAGCTTCAAGAATTTTTCAGCATTTTCAACTGCAAAAGACAGCATTTTCAATCACTCAAAAAGTTAAGCATTTCTCCCTACAGAATGAAGCCATCTGATGCAGTGATCTCTTAAGCATCTCAGAACATGATTTACCTTTGTAAAGATTAACAGAGAAGGTGGGAAGAGCTTAATGATTTAACCATAAGAACATCTGAACAATGAGGGTCATTTAAACAAGTTCTAAGCCTCACCCAGAAGGAGTTGCAGAAACAAGACAGCTTTTCTCAATTTTTCTAAATAGTCCCACTTGACATCACTGCACTTGGTCCAACCATGCTTAAACATTGCAATCCCATCACAATAGAGGGTGCCGTCATGGTCCTTCAGGAACTCCTCCATAGCACATATAACCTCATTACTGTTTCCAAAATGGCGACCACGTAAGTGGAATTTAACTTACAAAATGGGCAAAAGTCAGATGCAGCTAAGTCTCGCGAGTAAGGGGATGGGTAGCAATTCAAAGCTACAGCTGGCTGCTTCAGCTACTGCAACCTGAGCAGAATGGGTGTGTTATCCTGGAGCCCTCAGCTTCCTTCTGCATTTTGACTTGATTGCTTCCTTCACCTGGGACCCATCTTGCAGACAGCTTGCTCAAGATTTCAGTTAAAACAGCGTGGACTTACCTATCTGCTGGGTAGTAAGGTGTCTGTCATACTAAATCCTTACGGCATCAACTTGATCATCAGTGGTTGAGGTTTTTGGACCACCTGACCAAGGGTCATCTGTGCTGACCCTACCCCGCTTTAATTCAGCAGCCCACTTCTTCCCAGTTGCTTAGGAATGGGAGTCCTCAGCAAGTGCCTGTACCATGTCCTTGTCAATTTCCTTGGGTGTCATACCCTTCTTTTGCAGATACTTTATGACTGCCCAGGCCTCTGTTCATTTTTAGATTAGTCGCATTACCCTTCACCTTTGTATGGGCCTCACATGCATACAAATTAAAAAAAATAAATCTGTAGTAGTTTTTCTAGCTTCATAACAAGTGGTAGTTTGTTACCACAACAAAAAAGCTCAGCTATGGCTCTTCTTTCTGGGTGAGGTTAGAACTTTTTGAATGACCCTCACAGACATCCCTACAACTCACCATCATTGGTGACAATAGCATCAGTGTGACCACTGCTGTGCTTGTTTATGTGCCGTATAGCATCATCAACATCATCAACCACTTCTACTGCACACTCCAGTCCACCATACTCTGTACGCATAGATGCTGCCAGAGATGGTCCAAACCTTAGCATCCGACACAGTCTTGGACCAGCATGAATATCAACCTAGATTAAGAATCATATCAAATCCACTCCATGTAAAGGACTTTTTTTCCACTTGGCAGCAGTTTTAACTGGTTTCATGTGTAAATTACTGACAAAACAGCAACTAATACAATTTTTTGAACACTAGTAATCAAACAAATTTAATTATAAAATGTAAAATTAATAATAAAACATACATTATACAAAATACAAAAATAAATAACAGACAAGAAGACAAAAGAATTGTAACTGTTTAAGCAGCTGAAGTGTATTTTAAAAAGAAATGTCATCTCCTCAATCTAAATAAATGTATCAAGGCAATTTAAAGAAGCAAAATATTATGACTATATCTTCTGAATACTCAAGAAGCTGATATCCTAAAACTCATCCTGATTTTTACAACTCAGCATGCTGTTCCATTATCTGTTTATAAAATAAATTTATGACTTTTATTACCTGCTTTACACAAATAACCAATACCTACAGAATTAAATTTAAGATCTAAAGATTTTGCTTTGCATGCAGTAGAAAAAAAGGGTTAAAAAATGTAACTTTTTAATGCATGCTTCTTTTTTTTTTACTGAAGGTATAGAATGATGAAATATCAAGGGCATCACTTTCCATCATGACTAGTCAATTAAGCAATACTTTCTTCTTTTTGTCAATTAATGGAAGCAAATTACATTGCAATACTCTTTAGGTAATGTCTTTTAGCATTACTGAAAGAAGATACCTGGATGCATGACCACACACACACACACAAGCAAATGTACACTCTAAAACACGAAGCCTACTCACTCCCTCAGTCCTGAGCTTTTCACAAATGCGGTCAAAGAGTGGTCCTTCTCTGTGTTTCTTGTGGATTAGAAGTGTCTCCATAGCATTGCAGGCAGCAGGGTAGTCACATTTGGAGTCAATAACTGTTTCCAGCACAAATGCATGCAAAGACACATACACACAGAAAATAAGTAGAATTCAAAAGCACATATACTTAAAGAAGAGTAATGAACCTTTCTTTGACCATATCGTACTAAATCGAGCATAATCCGTTCAAGGTTCATAATGGTTCAACCAAACAAAACTTAAGGCTTTTATTTTTACATAAAACTGCCATGGGTGGGAGTAAATATTTCTAGATATAGTGAAACCATGTCTAGAATACATGAATTGCTCACTGTCTGCAGTTATATATAAGGCTGAAATATATATATGCCCTGTAAATTAATAAGCCAATAATTTTTAACTCATTAATCAAAATGTTGTAACTATAAATTATGACAAATGGATTGTCACTTTATATGGCAAGCCTCTAACCTATTCACTTCAACTGATCTTAAATAAAAATTGTGTGATGGATTTTCTGTTATCATTTTTTTTTTAAAATTGTTAAATAGCTCAAAACTATGCTTTTTTTACACTGCAATTTCTAATGCTCACCCATCTGTATACCCACCTATACGCATGCCATCTCAGGTTCAACATTTTCATCGATGTATACATGGCAGACTCCCTCACTGTGACCCAAAACTGGGATGTTGTGACTGGCTTCTTGGATTTTTTGCACCAGCTGTGCTGAGCCTCGGGGAATGACCAAGTCAATGTAGTCACTCATCTGCAGTAGATCTGCAATATCTTCTCTCCGGCTAACCTAAGAAACAAATGAACAATGATTCTCCCACATTTTTAAAGATACTTTACAAAACAAAAACAAAACATCGAGTAAACACAATAAAGGGAGATTACCTATTTCTGACTCACCAATGCAACAGTATCTGGAGATACAAAGGGAGAAATTGACTCCTGCACCAGAGTGTGCAACAGCTTGTTGCTGTTAGATGCTTCTGTACCTCCTTTCAGTAGCAGGCCATTTCCACTGCAGATGGAAAGAGCCGCAACCTGTGGCAAACAGAAATCAAATAAAAATCTTTTCCAGAGTTTTTTTTTTTAAGAATTGCAATATATAATAATAATAATAACAGTTGGCTTGTATAGCACCTTATCCTCCCCTTTAGACAAGCTCAAGGCGATTCACAGCTGACAGATGTTGTGACGTGAAAATAATGTGACATCAAAACAAAATGTACACCAAGTCAAAGGTCAGTGTCTACACACAGCACAAACGCATTCTGCAGGCCAGATATCAACCATATTATACAAGCTGGAATACATTCCATAGCAAATATAGTTCTATAAGTAGCACACCCAACAGATGGCACCAATCCCACTGGAACAACGGATGAGCCCCCAGTACATGCAAATGTTCAAGTGAACATGAAACTCACTGAACTGCACCATAGTCAAGTCTGCATGTCGAAAAGAAACTGTAGCCATGGAAACGAATGCCATGAATGGTGGCAGGCGCCTCAAAAACACACCTAATTACAAAACCAACACGAGGAAGACCTCGGATAAGACAAAAATACAAAAGAGCTACCCCCTCCCTATCAGCCATTCAAGAACAAAAGTTAAAGACAATAGATGAAAGCCAGTAATGCACATTTACCTGTGGCAAAGCATCTGGTCTTGATTCAAAAATAACCAAAAGCACACCAATTGGGACAGAAATCTGCTCTAAATGGAGATTTTCAGCCATGACAGTGCGCTTCAGCACACGACCCACTGCATTCTGGGAAGATTTGGCAATCTGCCTCAGACCAGTGGCCAAGGTCTGTAACTTCTGCTCGCTCAGGTACAGGCGTGCCATCATATGCTGTGACATACCTGTGTGACATGGTAAGATTAACTGCAGTGAGGATTTCATGGCACATACTTAGATTCATAGTTTAGCTTCTGGCTTCTAAACCAGCTTTTTCTTTTTACTGCAGACCTTTGAAAGTTAAATTTCATGACTGCATTTTCCACAAAACTCTACACATCCTGAAATGGCAACATACCTTTTCTGGGTTTTTTGTAGGTAAATTGTGTTAATTATTTTTTTGGCACACTTTACACACTTATTTATATAAAGATAGAGGAAAATACCAAGTAAAACATGAGCTCACTGTACAACTGATGGTCAACATAAAATTCATTCTTTAAAGAAAATTTTAACTTCAACATTAAAAAAAGTACTAAAGCAGTTGTTTTATGTGATATACATGCCTACTAACACTCCATTTATTTCGCAGATTTGTTAAAGCTCTATTCAAATTGATCTTTCTTCTTTAGTTAATTACTATGTGAAGCAAATTTAACGTGCACAGAGACTGTCAAATGGAAACTTTATCACAGA
The DNA here is from genome assembly GCF_003073045.1 of Pomacea canaliculata. Classification (NCBI taxonomy): domain Eukaryota; kingdom Metazoa; phylum Mollusca; class Gastropoda; order Architaenioglossa; family Ampullariidae; genus Pomacea; species Pomacea canaliculata. Next base: position 10,812,844 of record NC_037594.1, on the reverse strand, counting down.
TAGTTGTTAAAGAGAGTTTGCACTGAGTACAGTGTAGAGCCATTAAGCCGAGGTCCAGTAATCTGCGAATTCGCTTCTAACACGTAAGACAGGTATTGACAGCTGTCATTTTGGCATTTTGAATGTCCGTGATTGAATGTTATGCACTGCCGTGGATTAAATATTTGAATGGTGGCTTATAACTTCAAAGAGAAATTTATAGAAGATTAGTCTTTTATTTATCAATAAACAATAAAATAACTTACAATGAAATTGAAATACTAATCTGTTTTATACATGCTGAGTGTCAGCATTATGGAGGCTGCCATTGTAAACGATTCACACCTTACAAAGCTACAAAGAGAAAGGATTGTGATAAAAAAAAAAATCCATTTATTTTTCATTATTTACTGCAATTTATGCAATATAAAAAATATTTAAGCAACGGTTAAACAATTTGGACCTCAATCACCACGGCTAAATGGCTCTACACTGCACTGCACATTATCAAATATATTTTGCCAGATTACCTTGATTGTAGGCCTGATTAATGTCCTGCTGGTTAGCTGCCAAGATATCAGCCTTCTTCTCTATTAATAGATCAGCCAACCGATTGACAATGGCAGAACGGTGCTCCCCAGTCAACGCCTGCAGCTGTCGGCTACCCTCACGTGCTGTAAAAACACATACATACCCCATTAATCAAATGACCCTTTTTATTGATTAGCACACGGTTTTGTTAACTATTTATCTTAAAACAGATTTTTGTGTTTGCAAATAGACCCACCTAGGCGAGCCTGGACCTCCACAGGTGTACCTTGCATTGGTGCCATGGTAAAAAAAGTACCAACTTTCTTGCCCTTCACAATATTCACCACTGCCTTCTCCTCGCATCCATTGCAGATGACAACTGATGTGCCATTCTTAAGTGCCCAGGTTGCAGCTTTGACCTTTAAAAGACAAAAATCACCAAGGGTAACAGTTACTTCTCTAATTTAAATTAAATTTTTAAATATTTGAATAAATTCTGTAATTGTTTGACTGGTGCAAGTTAAAAAAATTTATTTGCAAAATACTTTACTTTTGTCTTGTGAAATGTTTTACATTTTACTTATCTAATTCAAAATGCCCTTTAAAAACTGTACCTTGCTATCCATTCCACCCAAACCAACACGGGACTTGTCTCCAATGATAATTTTTGAATCTTCAGGGCTCATAGGGCAGAAAGAGTGGAGAAGGCGTGAATCAGGCATTCCTGGAGGTGCTGTATAAAGCCCATTTACATCACTCATGATGATGAGCAGCTCGGCCCCAACTTCCACTGCCAGGCGAGCAGCTAGGCTGTCGTTGTCCTTCACACTTATTACCTTGTAAAACCCATAAGCTAGTAATGGCTTCCTCAAAATCATCAACATTTTTAAGTATCAGCATTAAAAAAAATTTACATAGGTAAAGAAAGCAAGAAAGCTTTAAGAAAGAAAGCAAGAAAGCTTTAGCTTTTTAAAAGTTTTGGGTGCATTACTGCAAGAATGGATGAACTGTGAAATCCTCCCCTACATTCTCAGCCACTTGTAAAGTGTATAACACAGATGGAGTAAGAAACAAAGAACTTCATTTGATAATTTATGTCTTGATACAGTGGGGAAAACCTCAGATAATTTAATAAGCAACTTTCTTACAAATTCCAATCAAACAAGTTCAACAAGGAAATAAAAGAATAGAAAAAAGCCCCCAAACAATGTGGTTTCAAATGTTAAAAAAAAAATGAATTCTCACCCCTGCGAGGTCCTTATCTGGTTCTGGTGGTGGTGCAACAGCATCATTGGCATTGATAATTGGAATAATTTTAAGTTTACACAGTTCTGCAAGTGTACTTCTCAAGTTTCTGCGAGTGAATTCATTCTGGAAGTCAGGTTTAGTCACCAGAACCTGACAACAATGAAGGTACTCAATATACCCACTCAGATGCAAGTCTAAATGCTTGTACATGTGCAGTTTACTTACACATCATTAAAGACCTGTTAAGCATCAAGATACACTCAAAGAGGTGAAAACAGACAGGAAATAAGAAGAGACGATGCAATGATTGTGATGTATTCTGCCAGCCTGTGACTGGCAACTCAAGTCTAGTCCTAAAGTAGCGGTGTTGGGACTGTTAACACTAGTTCTAAATATTCTGCAGCTCTTTTGTACAAATCTTAAAACAATATCATTTATTTCCAAAATATTTGACTAAAGCGTCTAATTTCTCTGTATGTTGTTTCAATGAGGAAAATGAATGTGTACTTTGTAAAAATCCATCATACACGTCTGCATGAGTTCATGTCAGTGTAAGACCTAGCTCACCTGAGCAGTCTTGAGACCATATTGTTGAAACATAGCGTCATACATGGACATCAACCCACTCTGTCCAGCAGCTGCACATGCTCGAGGTTCCAGTGTTGGGGGGCGCATCTAAAATAATTTAATCAAACAAAAATCTTCTAATCTACATTACATGCATATGAAATGCAAGTTTTCTACAGCTGTTAAGGCCCAAGAGTTTACTTAGGAATAGGGGCTGGGAGTAGTGGGGTAGCATGACAATGGTTACTGTATTCAGCTGAGGAACAGGTTGCTGATTCAAGGTCTTCTTAAACATGTGACTGGAAAACACCCCATGCTCTCCCCCTGTCACCCACCCAGCATGAATGGGTGCCTAATATATCAGGAACAGTAATGATGGGAAGTGGGAGAGGCTTTGCCTTCCACATGCCTTTATATACTCAAGGTATAAGTTTAGTTTAGTCCTTGTTACTCCTCGAGGAGAATAGGGCCGCAAAAACAGCAGACTCAGTTTTGTGCAGCCCCCTTCAGTTGGGCCCATGTGGTTCCGACATCCTTGGCCTCGCTCTCTTTTTTGTTCTTTTCCAAGTCTGTTTTGGTCTCCCAACTCTCCTCTTTCCCTGAGGAGTCCAATCAAGTGCCTGCTTGGCAATCGTGTCAGCTGGTTTGCACAGGGTGTGTCCTATCCAGCCCTATTTACGCTTTTTGATGTCCTGGCTAGTGACATTCTGGTTGGTTCTTTTCCACAGGCTGCTGTTGGAAATCTTTTTAGGCCACCTTATTTGCAGAATATGGTGTATAGGCATCAGTTGGTAAAGGTCTGGAGCTTGTTGATGGTGTTTGTCACTCTCCAGGTTCAGAACCATACAGCAGGACTGCCTTCACGTTGGTGTAGATGCTGGCCTTACCGCAGAAGGATACTGCTCAGGAGTTCCAGGATGGGCTTAGGCTGTTGAAAGCATGCCTGGCCTTGTTGATGCGGCTTTTCATGTCATCGTCCGCTCTACTGTCTTTGTTGACAATGCTCCCCAGATAGGCAAAGCCATCTGTTTCCAGGACAAGTTATGAGACTGACCCTTTACTATTTAACTGTAAGACTACACTTTAAAGAAAAAGAAAACCCTTCTTAAATTGAATTACAATGGTCAGCTACATATATGGTCTTTAAATCTGACCCGACAAAAGAATATATACTTTCTAATCAATCTGAACATCATGTTAGGGGTAACAATAATGAACAACAATAAAGTTAATTTATATAGTGCCATATCCTAGCCATATGTACATGCCCTTCTCACTTTACAAAGAATGACGCACACATACACACTTAACATAACATGCAAGTACATTATGTTGAGTGTGTTCATGCATAAATGAAAAATCTGGGTTTAGTCTGGTGCTTTATAAATTTTCAAAAAACTGTTTAATCTTCTGCAGAAAATGATATCACGGACAATAGAATTCATGGAAGAGTATCAAATCAATTCAACTGATCACAGTAGTCAAAAATGGCAAATGCAATAGTGTAGCATCTTTTCACAGATTAAGATGTTTAGGAGTTTTACAGCTCATACAACTGTAAATATACATATTGACCAGTTGTGAAATTTTAAAACCAACATCTCTGGACACAGCTTTCAAGCACAATTTAGCAATGTTTAGATTTCTTTCAACTAATTTTACAATAACAAAATATTATGATTTAATGTTAATACTGACATCTTTATTATTTTGTTTGGTTTTTCATTATAAAATCAACTTCAATTTATTGCTATAGATAGAGGGGAGTTGGTGATACCAAGATGCTGATTAAGCAATTCATTTAACATAATAAGCAGTATCACTTAACGTCTCTAATGTAGTACCAATAAGCAGCCTACCCTACAATTCTGTATCCTGCTCACCATGTAGGTAGCAATTCACAAAAAGCCAGGACACTATTATTTCTCTGCAGATTGTAACATCAAGATGAACCTACCACTGTTCACAGCATTATCTATATTATCCTGTATAACTATAGAGCATGCTAGCATTGTATGGAATTCTAATTATTCCTCACAACTGTAACCAAATGGATGCTACAATTTAGTACCAGTAGGATAGTATTAAATAAAGCATTGGGGTGTAGCCATGGACTAGAGAATGAGATATCTTGGATGTAGACATGAACCTCAGGCAAAACTTGGGTTCTCCAAGAGCAAGGAAATGTACATCTTGCAGGTTAGCATATACCACAGAGTACCAGATGTTTATTCAACCTTTATTTACCAGCACAGCGTGCATAGGTAAACACACTTTGGAGCTAGGTCTAGTCCATAGCTACAGCCCCTTAAGTGTAGTGAATAAGAATCTCCTTGCGACAGACATATTCTGATTATGTTTAATGAGTATACTTGTATAATGGAGATGTTAAATTCAAGGATACTAGTAATAATTAGTAGTACATAAAGCAGAAAAACAACCAATAAATACCGTATTACTGAATCACTTAAGTTAAGACTATATGAGGTGACCAACAATTATGTCTCAGACTAAATAAGTGACCCTATCAGGGAAGACTTATGCATACTATTACAATGGTCAACGCTGAAATTATTACCGACTTAAAAAGGTCCTAATCTGTAGTACCTTGTAGTGCTGAACATGAATATGACCATGAAAATTTGTTATTGGCTCTCGTTTTGAAGATATTTGATATAGCTCATTTTCTCTGTTTCACAGTGTAAATCTATCCAGGACTGTAACAAGATCCTAAATAAGCCTAGAATGATGTATGCATCATATTGCATAACACCATCATGCATAAATCCTCCAGAGTTTATTGCATCATTTTCTGAGGTCTTTTACCTCAAAATTAAAACTAGAACTTCGGAGGAGGTGGGTGGAGCAGAAGGTCTGAAAGGCAAGCCAATCTGCCTTAGTCAGATTCCACCCGTCCTTATAAAGATTATCGTACTGCTCCTGACAAGTTAAAAATTGTAAAAATTATAGGAAAGTGATCGCTGCCACACAGGTCATCATATACAGCCCAGTTAAAATCTAATAACAGTGCTAGGCTGATTTGTTAAATTCTTCTTATTAAAAATGTTTTAACTCAACAGACCATCTAAGAAAGTTTAAAATGCAGAACAAAACTGTAAAACACTAATACAACTTGCAAGTGGGGAAGAAAAATCTCTGTCAATGATTACATGCATAATTTGTTGAAAATTACAGCAGGCCCTCAGTATTAATAGGTTTCACTTTTACAGTTTTGATTATTTGACAGTTTGCCATCGATAATTAAATAGGATTTTCTTTGGTTTTTTTTAGTTTTGTGGGCCAGTGGCTAGACTAGAAAATTTAAAGAAAACTAAAGCAAAGTTAAGCAAGTCATAAATGCAAAAAATATGTATAATTAATGAATTGATGTATTTTATCATTTCTACTACAAGTATATAAATAAATTTACAATAAAATGTTAATTTTTTTTTAGGTTTTAATGCGCTAAAGAACTGAAGATTATGCAGTCTGAAAATGCTCTGTGTGTGTGTGTGTGTGTATTAACCCTTGATACTTTTAAAATTTTACATCACACAACATAAAATTCAAAGTATAGTCAATAAAGCATTTCATTTTTTTTTTTTTTTTTTTTTTGGTGCAATGTGTTCTACAGCAATAAGGGTTAAGGTTCAAAGAGGGGCCTATAGTTCTATGTGGTGGTCCTGCAATCCTAACTCCTAGAAATTCCAAGGGCTGACTGTATATAAGATGGCCAATGGTATCAGTCATAAATTATTATTTTGGAAAAGCAAACCAAAGCATACAAAAGTACATCTTTCGAAAAGTTACAAAAGGGAATTACAGCATGGCTTTACATGTTACCTGGATAAGTAGATCCTAATGTAACAAAGCAGAAAAATGTGAGCATCACTTATCCATATATTTATCCCACATCAAGTTTGCATCACTTATCCATATGCTTAACAAATACCCTTCCAGGACAGATGTTAACAATGAATAACAATAAATAGTTATCAAAAACTATGCAGAATGGTGGGCATTTGTATATTTACTCCATTACTCTTTTGAGTACATCCTAACACTTACATTACCTGAAAAACCATCCCTTGGTGGCTGAGCAAGACACACTGAACTGTAAATAGTTAACATTAATTATGCTGATAATGGTTCTTAATTACTCCAACTTACCCCACTTTTGTCTGCACTTAGCAGACTTTGCCTCATGCTCATGGACATGGCAGCTTCTTGACGCAGCTTCTGCTTTCCAAATGCTACAGCTCCACTGGTAACCATTAGCATTTCTCTGCCCTGAGCTTGAAGTTCTGCCACCTAATGGCAAATAAGGTTATGATCTGACTAATAATGGTTCCACTCCCAACAAGATCCTTGACAAGAATACATGTACTATTATCACAAAAATTTATTTGTAGCTTGATGATAAAATGTAAAATCTTACACTCAAACATCTATCAGATCAGTCTATACATTCAAATGCACACAGCAACTGAATAAATTAGGGGTGTCAGTGTGATAACCTGCAAGTGAAAATCTTAAAATAGAATGCACATGTATAAATACCTGCTCAACAATAGAGGCCAGCCGACCAAGTGCTAAACCACACTCATCTTCTCGAGTGATGACAGCACTTCCAAGTTTGACCACCACACGTTTTACTTTGGCTAAGTCACTTCGCATGATTAATGCAGTCCCTTGTACTTGCTGCTGATCTGTGCAGTAGCAATTCCTATGAGACTTGAAGCCAGCCATATGTTGTGCCATGCTGGCTATTCAAGAGTGCACGAGTCTGGGCACAAGATAAAATGGAAGAGGCACCGAAGCTGGCTGGCAATTTCAACAGTATCTTTGTCCTGAGCATTTTTACCTGAAAACAAAAAAAATAATTCTGATTAAAAATGATTTTTAAATGGCTTTATTATAATGACTATGTGAATGTAGTTCATAATCAATGTCAGTCATCTGAAGTGAGGTCACACAACATAAAGGGTGTTACATGTACTAAAAAATAAATTTCTTAGTTTGTACAGCATGCTCAATCTGGAATGTTCTCCTTATGAAATAATTTCAAATGGTTTCCTTGTATAATTATAATATATATAGCAGTTCACGACTGGTAGAAGTCACACTGATCAAAGACACACAACTTAACAAGTGTTCATGAAAATGTTTATCTTCTACAGCACTTTCCTTCTAAGCCGTTTTTACCAATAACTAAAAAGTAAGGTAAAGGTTGACTTGTAACTTTTCTGTAGTTGGAAAGCGAAGTACTAGAGACAATCAAATGGCCAGCTTTCTTGCTGCTGTTATATTATTAGTAAAGAAATGAAAAATCTTTCTCATATTTTATTAGTGTTAGAGAACAGGTATGCGTATAAGAATATGCTTTTCTTTAAAAAGGTTAAACTTAAATATGATTTAATTAAAAGACAGAAGAAAACAGGAAAGTCAAGTATTTATTATATTTTAAACAAAGTGTCACTTAGACTTTATGCCTATAGATTTATGTCATTTGATTTAGCAGTTTACCTTACTATGGAGAAAAAAAATAAGGCACTTTTAGGAACCAAGTTATTTTGAACAAGCTCTTTATAATTATTTCTTTTTCTAATAGTATATATTTTTTATTAGCCTACTGGTCCACTAGAATAAACAGCTGCATGTTCCTTACACCTAAAAATGTGTAAATTTCATCATACATTGCTGTGTCAAAAGATGATGCAACAGTATTGGTTTTCGCAGCTGTAATAACACTGCTGCAGCTTTTTTGCTTTGATTAAGAGGCTAAAACAAAATAATAAGGGTTTTTCTTTGCTAAAGGATTCTTAATCTACACATGCATTTAAAAAAAATTTAAATTGTCAGTTTATAAGTTATGATAGGTATGTAGGTCAATCTGGCTGGGTTGCAAATGCAAAAAGCATGTGTTAATAACTTTTATTATTTGAACAATACTCAGATGAAAAAAAATAAAATCATGGACTACAAGAAGAGTTTAGTTTAAACACTCAGAATAACAAAAAGGTATGAAAAGGAAAAAAATGCAGAAGAATGGAGAATGTGACACAGATTATAAAGATAATCAACAAAGCATATGCTTTATTTTATATCTGTATTTGCTGTTAGTGTTTTACATATATTTTTATACATACAAATATCTTCTAAGCATACATAATATGAAACAAGTGACAAACTTTTTATAACAGTACATTTATCGTTTAACAATATCAGGCCTTAAGGCTGTCCCAGTGCAGATCATAAGATATGACAATATGCACAGCTGACACCTGTTCTGAAATTTCCTACAAACAAGATAACCCTTTTACACTTAGGTCTTGAATGTTAATGAACCCAGGTTTCTCATTTATGCCACCACCATCACCCCCCACACACACACACACACATGTTTTTAAACTAATATTTGTTCCCCACACCCCACCCCCCGAGTAAGGTTCAAAGTCCACATATATTTATTTTGTCCAACTGAATAACAGCAGGACTCAAAGTTAATTGAGTGATTATAGCAATATTTACAACCCTGAACAAGAATACTATACTCACATTATATGCCTCTCGTATTGTAAGCTGAATCCAAAAGTCATAAATTTTTCTCAAGGGTGGTTGGAGTTTTATGTTACAAATAAGAGTTCTCTCAGACACAGAAACTTTGATTCACCTTCAACTCACTTAAGCCCAATACTTGGCTGACCTCATTATAACAGTACTACATAAAAAGCCAACATCTTTTCATAAAAGTGAATAAATGTTTAACAATTATATATCACATCCATCAAAAAGTGTTTAACTAAGCAGCAATAGGTCAATGCTTTATTAAAAAAAATTATGTAAATAAGCCACCATCTTCCTGCTAAACACTTTACACATTAAGTAAAATCTTATCCTATTACTCTGTGATTTTGTTAAATATTCTCTCTTTTTGAGCTTTTTTCAAATATAAATGCTAAAATAATATTTATTGTTTTATGGCTGTTTAGTTTTTATATTTCAAATTGCCTGAAATCAGTTGTAGCCTTATCTGTGAAGAAGCACACAGTAAAAAATCAAAAATATTGCGTTTTTCCATTAATAAAATTCCCCAGGAAAAATTGCATGGGACAAATTTACTTTTGATTACATGCTTTACAAACCAGAAAGATGTCGGAATTATAGTTATTAGGGGTTAGGTTATAGTTATGGATAAAAGAAGGGTTTGAGTTTTTTCTTTTTCCATCATAGCATCCATAACATTGTATGTCAAGGCATGATAAGCCCTTCCAAAGTAAATATGCTCTAAACAGGCAATTTTGGGGCACTTATGAATATATATGTAATCCACTTCTGACATTTAAAGTGTCTCCTCAAAACATTGGCATGATTTACCAGAAGAATGAGAAGAAATACTTCTTTTGATGGCCATAAAGTGTTAACTCCTCACTACCTCTCTCTCTTTCACAAACACACACACCCCCCCAACCACCCAGTCACACTTCCACACAGTCAGTAGTGCAAAGGAGTCTGAATAACAAAGGTTTGCTCACCAAGCTTTGTGACCTTGTGCTGATGTAGCTGCTAATAGCTGACTTCTACATTTGTTGCCCACCTTCATTTACGGTATTGACCACCAGTATTTATATGTATATGCCTTGCTCAATTCCAATATTTTTATGACTTAATTTAGTGATTATTTAGATTAATAGTCAATACTGCCATCATTTAGCAACAGGTTATCTGCCATCCAAAACATCAGATTTGTCAAATTTAAATCAATTCCATCTCTTTATGCTATTTCTTCATATTCAACAAGTCGATATGTTGCACATTTCGCTTAACAGAATCTGACTATCTCTGTTTACAGGCTACAACCATACTGAAGCGACTAGACGGTAAAAAGAAAGGCCTCACACTCGACGAGTATATAACATCAAGAAACCCAAATACTCGTAGTTATTTTATTTGTGAGTTACCAAAGATAAGATATTCATTCATATTTCTTCATTAATTAATTCACACGCGTTAGCATTTGCCGCCTTTTTAATTTCTAAATGCTTTAACACGTGTAAAATCTACAAGAAGCACTCCCCACATACTCACGCTTTGTTGTCGTAAGCTCGGAGAACAAGAGCGCGATCGGCAACTCTGAGGGCTCAGCTCACAGCTCCTTTCTAAATCTGAACACTGTTCAGGCGTCAATACATGTTTTTATCTTCTTCTTCACGCAGTTTATTGAGATAATAGATCTCAGAATAACCTGCTTGATGCTGGTTTCAGTACTTGAGGTGAAGGTCGTCTGTCTATGGAGGTGAAGGTCGTTATTCCGGCTCTTCCGACTGTCGTCGTCACGACACAGACCGACCGCTGTTGTCTCGTGTAACCAGCACGCCAGTCTCTGATGGCTACGTAGGGGTGGGCTGGTTGTACAAGAACAACAAAGGTGGAATATCCGCACACTGTATAGTTATTGATTCAGTTTCACTCGGCGGCTGCCGTCTCTCTACTCTCACTTCCCAATCCAAAAAGCCCGATCGCCACCGTCAAGCTACGTACGCTACTTTATTTTCCTAACGTCAAGCATTCCAGAGCCATCCATCCCCTTTTCCAGCCCACTAGGTACCACTCGACACACCCACCTCGCCACTGTCTGGTCATTGTTTTCCCAAGTTCTCAGGCTGGCAACTTCGGGTGTAGCGAAAGACCCGCGGGTGGGCAGCTCAAGGCCGGCTATTACAAACGCGGCCGGCGTGGGAAAGGGACAGGACGTCGTTCGACCCCTCCTTACAAAGAAAGACATAACTCAGTACACTACTAGAGTACTACACTCAAAAAGTCATTGTTTTTGTCGTTATGTGAACAATCGGTTAGAAAAAAAGATCATGGTAATCCCGAAGAAACTCTAGGGACGCAGTTCGTGAAAACGGTTCCATCTAGTCTGTTGATCCTACTTCTCTGCACAAAGACTATTATTGTCTACCCTATTTCTCACCAATACCCGCTACTAGATCGAGCTGTGTGGCATGGGTCACGATCGAACCGGGTGGTGTGTGCACTTGTGGGTTTAGAGTAAGACGCGGTTGCATGCTTGCAAAATGAAGGTAGTCGTGGAAGGGACTGGCTATCATTCGGCTGGGCTTGGCAGCCTATTAAACGTCCCCTCTTCGAGTCATGCATGACATGTCTGGGTCTGGTCTGAGTTTTAAGCAGGTTACAACACGTTTTGTTAACTATCAAATCAGTAAAACAGTTCTACAAATTATGGACTGTGATTTATTGAGTTCTTGAATTTGGTACTGTAGAGGGAGCTCTTGTTGAGGGCAGCGAGTACCGCTGACAGCGGTTGTTTCCTCCACCCCGCATCCCCTTCCACGCTTGGTCGTGTGAGCGGCGCAGGGCGAGACGGACACCAACAACGGGTGACGTAGCACCCAAACTGTCCGGTATAAATAGCAGGCAAAAATCTATCTTTGCGCCTGTTATCTCGCCATGGGAACCGGTCCTTCTTGTAAAGCAGTGAAACATTACAAAAATCGTTCTGCTGTAGAATATCTGTGCATATCTACATTGACTATGCATTTGCTACCACTACCACCTCCTCCTCCTCCCGATGTAGTTGTTTGTTGGGTGATAGAGAAACTGTAAGAGCCCCTAGCTGTTCTCCTCCCCCTCTCGTCAGCCCTATTACAGGTACATCTCTCCCTTTCCCCAACCGCTGTGATGACATTGGATCATGGATCAGTGGATTTCCAGAACGGTGGGCTACGTATATATACGCTCTTATTGCCTTAAGTTGAAACAACACAATACAAATTCAGCAGCAGAGGGCAACATCGCTAGCACTCATCCCCGATATTAAAAACCAAATCTGCATTTTTTCACTTTTATATTAGCATGATAATATTTTACATAAAAATACCTTTATTTTCGATCTTTAATTACCCACTAAATTTAATTTGCATTTTTCATCAAAAGCGAGATTCACAAACAACTGATTAAGAAAATAAAAACACGATGCACAATAAACTCTTTATAAAGACAGATATTCTTTTCATAAATCTTGCATAGTGATCTTCACCTCGGACCTTTTCATTACTTTTTTAACGTATGATACAATGATACATTACAATCTACAGCTCTCCTTCGTATTTCATACTCTCTTACATGTATTAGAATTAGACCTTGCAGACATGCATTTTGGGACGATTCTATATTATCTTCCAACTCACCTATATAACACAGTGGCGTAGGAAGATGTTCGGCGTTGGGGGGGCAAACTCCCTGCTGACAGTGAACGGCGTTCGCACTCGCACATTACGTAAAAAAGATGGGGGGGGGGTACTGCACGCACGCACGTACACTGAGGTAGCATCACAACACGCTGTTATTGTTAAAAGGCAAAGCAGAATTAAATAAGAAAAAACAAATTAAAGAATGACTCCCCGGCTAACGCATTCACAACGCATACTGGCCAGGGTAGCCATCGGGTGGAAAAACAAAGGTAAATATTAATTAAGCCTACTCACCCAACGGCTCGTGACACGCTTTGTTCTATCTCACAACAAACGCGGGAAATTGGTTGCTGGAACCCTCTTCTAGACACCACGCCAGTTCCAGCGACAGTACACACAGCACGTGGCAAAACCCCCGACTACTCCCAGAGACGGGCACAGGTCTCTCCACCAGCAAAAATCTCATCTTCCGCCCCGCCGTCTTCCCAGTCCACATATACCTGTGTGGCAGGTTTCTATAGGCTTCGAGAAACCTCCAGAACCTTTCCCTACCCACGGGCCCAGCGTCCGCGAGATAAAACACGTTACAAAGAGGCACAGCCCTATACCCTGAACTCGGTGTCCACACACCCTGGGAAAATAGCCCCATCCACCTCAAAGAGAACCAAAGAGACCAGAGAGGAAGGGACGCAAGGCTACCGTATAATTAAGGGGCCATAAAACTGGCCAGACCACCGTGGCCAGGGACGAAACTAGGTGGGAATGGCCGCAGGGCCACCCCTTCCTCGCTCCGCTACCCGACGGTGCTGAGCCAGCGATGCGACACGTTCTATGGCCATCTACCAAAACACGGACACATATATACAAACCAAACAGTATAACACAGATAACATGTTGAGTACCAGCCACAGTCGTTGATGATAAAAGAGTAGTGCCCTTGTGTAGTTTTAGAAATGTTACTTTTGCACTTCCCCCTGAGTCGTAGATTGCAATGATACCAGTCTCTCTGTCTCTAAAGAAAACTACCAATATAGGGACTCAGAGTCTTTGCCTGACTTAGGTGAAGTCAAAGCCGACAATTCGCACTAAACCGTTGGTGTCTAGTAAGATGGAAGTCCTCGTGCTTCGCTAGCTTTTCACAAAGTGTAAGGGTTCCTGTCTGATTGGCAAGACTGGGGTATTGGTATGCAACTAATTCGTTACTGGCTTTCTGTGTTCCCCATGACCAGTGCGGCCCCTATGGTTGTAAGCGATAGCAGATAATTTTAGGGCGACAGCGAGTGGGTGGGGGATGTTTTATGTTGGTCAAACGAAAACCGCCAAAGAAAAGGCGTCGCATTATGGGGGAGGGGGGAGGGAGACCACACTCGATGTACCGATGTACTGTCCGGCTGCTTTCTTCCTTTAGGCTTCAACACAGCCTGCAATTAGCATGGCAAACAATACCAACGGACTGTCCCCGATCTGATCGTCAGAGGTGTTACAGCCTCCACTTGCCTCAGGGCCCGCTTTTGTGACGGTGATGACCGTCTCCTCTCTACGTTCCCCTACCTTTCTTCAGTTCTTTGCTCTTTGTGAGGAATTACGTCTCAAATATTGGGGGGGCAAAAGGATATTCCTGCCCCCCCTGTATTTTCCTTGGGGGGGCGGCTGCCCCCGCTGCCCCCCTGGTTCCTACGCCACTGTAACATTTAAAAATTGTCAATATCTATATATGGACCACCGCAGAAAGGGTTTTCAGCATAGTGAATACGGCTGCTACTCTTTGCACAAAAAGTCCATTAATTGTTGCTGTGTGTGAAATATCGCCGAAAATTTACGAAAGAAAAGTATCTTTCCTTACACCGCTTTCCCCAAAATGAAAATAAGATATAAAGAAATAAAGAAAATGCTACGATTTGTGATACCATCACTCCGTATAGCAACCTTTGCAGTCAGCTCTTCCTCGAAGGCAAAGAAACTATATCAACTCGTCGTCACTGTTTCCCAACGAAGAGTTCAAAACAACTGTGACATATTACTTTTTGTAGAAATGTATATGTAATGTTTAAACTATATGCTTTGATCGAGTAGCACATAGACGGTGCTAAAAGCCACTATATATACTATAGCTTGAATATTAGGACTAAATATGTTTTCAATGATCTAGTTTTTTTCTCTAAATAAAAGTATAGTTCAAAATAAAAGTTGAACTATTTTTCTTTGATTCTGTGTTATTTGCAGTTTAGTTTTTGCAACTTTTTACATCTTGAAATGCTTTGCTGTCACTCTTCAAGATATTATTAAAGTTGTGGCACAGATCACAGTTTAAATCGATGGAAATATTTCTCCATTTCAGTGAAGTGCTCGGAACACAAACAACCGCGTGGACCGAATGTAAAGAAAATTAATTTAATCAAACTTTGCTAACGAGCTGTAAAGATGTAGGTAAGAACTGCTTCTGGCTAGGTCCACAGATGGCAGCAATGGTCGACCTACTATATAATGCATGTATAATATTTAATATCATTTCAATAAATACAATTAGGTACTTAGAAAAACAAAAATTGAAACCTTTCTGGTTATTTTGGAAAAAAACTCTAATATTTAAAAGTTTGTATCATTTTCTCAATATTTGTACAATAAAATTGCATTTGCAAATATGTGTTAAAAATGAAGGGTTCCTCAGGTGCATTAAAACAAAGTTTTAAAATCATTGCATCACACCTGTTATGTACTTAATAATCAGGCAAAATATATAACAGCACTAATAATGATAAAATATTACATTATGCTGACAGTACCAATGAACAGAAACAATAGTAAACTCAAAGAATGCTTGTACCACAATAGCACAGCCATGCTGGCCCGATATCTTGCTGGCCAGCTAATTTATGTGAGGAAGATACCCAGCTCCCCTCCCTTGCTACTTTCCCCAACTTTTTAAGTAGTCACCCAGTCAGGTACCCAGTCCCGACAGCTGGGTCGACTTGGGGAAGTTTGCTGCTCCACACGGATGTCGGACTGTCAGCCAAGCCGCCACTGGCCGCGCTAGCTGGAACTGATATTTTACAACACTGGCAGCCACTTAGCGGATCTTCCTCACTGGAAGAAGGCTGGCTCCCTATATCCTAAACACAGAGGCATTAAACCAATGTCAGTCCCAGATCTTGTGCTATGTGGGTAGCTGTCAAGTTCTCACTTTCTTGTAATGGAACTGATTTATTCTGGGTTATTAATGTCAGTTCTTGGTTCAAGTATTCATACCTCTATTTTGATCAGATACCATTTAATGGGCTGGGTAAACCAATGGAGGAAGCTGAAAATAAAATTGCAAGAGAAAATTAGATGCTTTGTAAGGTGTGATAAGAAAAGCATTATGCATACCTTATAAGAAAAAAACATCCAGCTTGTGAGAAGGACTACTGATCTTTCACAATGTCGTTTTCTTATTTCAGTGTAATCAAAGATAAGGGTAAGATTTTGTTAAATTTCTTTCTACCAAGTTCAGTATCCCTTCCTAAGTTTAGTTTAGCTTGAAACTATGCTAGGTCTTTGCAATGTTGGAAATGAAGTAAACATGTAGTTTTACAACCTGAGTTGATATATCTTATGATAGCCCATTTAGACTGATGAATGATACAAAATTTAGTGATTTAACATACATTTAGTGTCATCATGAAAGAAAGAAAAATTTTAATTTTGTTTAGTCACTAAATTCATTTAAATGAAAAAATAAAACTTCCTGACAAAACTGCAAATATAATAAACTTTTCTAATGATGTAAAGTGAATAGAAAAATATTATTGTCTAAGGAGAAAATAAACATGGATATGTCACAGTCAAACATTTTATAGTGAATTCAATGTATAGTAAATCACTGTAGCATAATTAAAAACAGAGATTAATTTTTCTGCATACGCCTCATTTCTGCATCAATTTCATTTATTTGGGCCTTCAACAATCAACATTTCTGGAAAATGTTAACAATTAAATGGGTTGATTTTTCATGAACTGATTATGAGTTAAAAGAAAAAAAAACATATTTTACAGATCAACACAGCTGGAGTCCACAGTGTTTAAAAGTGAAAAGAACATGAATACAATACAATTAGAAAATATTACATACATTAACATAACTCTGGTTGCCAGTAAAATGACTTTGTGCAGTTCCTTCCAATTGTTCTGTAATGCTGCATTGAATGGCATCAATGGCATTTTGACACATCTCTTTGTTGTCAGAAAATATGAAAAGAGACACAGCATCCTGGCTTCTGCTCAGTGTGTTGTGCTGGTCTGGCTTATGCCCTTGACCAGGATCAGTAAAAGAGTAATGCGATACAGCACTGGAATAAGGGATGTTTTCTTTATTTTCTTTTCTCTGTTCTTGGTTTTTAATCTTCTCTGAAACAAAATTAAAGGAAAAACACTATCAAGTGTACATTGGTGTACATCTTGTTAAAATGAAAGAGGCATGCCGGTGTACTTTTTGAGAAAATAAATACACAAATTGTCCTGCTTTTAACCATATAGCATATAATTGTATCTGGTAGCTTTATCACAAAGCAAATTTCATGCATTCTGACTAAATAAGATGTTATTTTATTTTACTACATACAACCCCAACCACTCTCCCTTCCCACTGTCTCCTCCAAAAGGTGCACACCCAATGACGACCTTTCTGTCTACCATCATGAAGCACTGCTGTCAAGTAACTGCTCTAAGCTCATAATAATACATCATATCCAAAATCTGCGTGAATAATTTTCTTTCATGAAAAAAGCATCTCAGAAGAAAGCCAAAACTTTAACATCACAAAAGCAGTAGGAGACATGACCATAACTAATAGGAGAACTAGGAACACATGTTAATTATTCATGTCCTCATATTTCTGTGACATCAAAGATTTTACCTCTTTCTGAGATACTAATGGTGGCATGGTTATCCACAACTGCAAACTCACTAAACCTCTTGTAATGAAAACTGGCATAAGACAGGGTTGCATGTTATCATCAACAATCTTCCTGATGGTCATAGACTGGATTATGCATAAGATGACCCAAGACAACAACATCGGTATCCAGTGGACCTTCACCAAACAGCTAGAAGACCTGGACTTTGCAAATGACATTAGCCTCCTACTTCATCTGCAGCAACATGGACAAACCAAACTGAGTAAGCTAGCAGAGGAAGCAGAGAAGACTGGCTTAAAGGTCAACAGAAAGAAGAGCGAAGTGATGAGAATCAACAACAAGTAGTAACTCTCAATCCAACTTCAAGGGAGAACATCTTGAAAACAGACTGCATCGTGTATCTGGAGAGCATTGTCAACAAGGATGGTGAAGCAGACGATGACATCAAAAGTCGCACTAACAAAGCCAGGCATGCTTTCAACAGCCTGCGCCCCTACTGGAACTCCTGAGCATTATCCTTCTGCAGTAAGACCTGCATCTTCAAAACCAATGTGAAGGCAGTCCTACTGTATGGTTCTGAAACCTGGAGAGAGACAAAAGCCGTCAACAACAAGTTTTAGACCTTTACCAACCCATGCCTATGTCATATTCTGGAATAAGATGGCATGAAAAGATCTCCAACAGCAGCCCATGGAAAAGAACCAATCAGAATGCCACTAGCCAAGGCATCAAAATGCACAAAAAGGGCTGGATAGGACACACCCTGCGCAAACCAGCTGACACCATTGTGAAGATTTCTTTAGGGAAGAGGAAAGTTGTGAGCCCAAAGCAGACTTAGAAAAGAACAGAAGAGAGCAAAGCAAAGGACGTCGGAACCACATCGGCCCAACTGAAGGGTGCTTCCCAAAACTGGGTCTGCCTGCAAGGCGTTGTTGTGGCCCAATGTGCCTCGAGGAGTGAAAATGCATAAACTAAAACTAAACTAATGGTGGCATGTATGTCAAATATGAATAAGAATTATTGATCCAGATTAGGGAAACAGTATCTTGTTCAAAGCTCAGAACAGTTGTTAAACTATTACAGTTAACAGACAGATTCACAGACCAATAATAAAATAACTTTTATGTACCTTTGAAGGGTGGCTGAATTATAATTTTCAAACTTTTGAGTCTTTTTTCCACAGCTTCAACCACTTGTGGAAAAAGTTCATGGCTGTTGACAAGAAGTAGAACATCTTTCACCTGCTTTGGTTTTCTGGAAAACTTGACCACAGCCTCTGCAAGGTTGGTTCCTACTACACTGGGGTTCTCCATCTTTCCTGATCCTTTTCAGAACATTTAAAATGGCTAGCTTATTTAGAAATTTATGGAATATTGCACATACTTTCAAAATTTATCTTCTTATTTGAAATTTTGATTTCTTATTAAAAATGTGTTACATTAAGGCTAACATAAAATGCTGTAAAATGCTGCAGAATTGATGCTACTGAAGGTATTATTAACAACATGTTATCTTTTTCAGAAGCTATACAGAGAAAGACTTCAAGAGACTAGCCAAAAATGACAAAGGGTCTACACCCAAAACTGATATTTCTATCAGCAATGCTAAATGGCTCATTTTCACCAACTTTCAGAGTAGATCTTTTTTAATAAAAAATCCTACTTCGGGACCAATCTGCTAATTACTTTAGTTATTCTTCGGAAAGGAAAAGTGTTAATTGAAGAACCATGAAATAATCATTAAAAGATGAATAGATCATTCAACCATGATGAATCTGAGAGTTAGTGATTTAGCCATTTACCTTTCTCAAAACTGTAGCTACCAGATAGCAAACCATAGAGAATTCTACTTCCATGCTCCATGAATGACAATAGAAAAAAGTAAGCTTAATAATCTAAATAAGCATTTATGTCCACATGAATTTTTTTTTAAATTTCAGTAGGAGTAAATGTCTACTCTGACTCATTATTTTTCTGTAAGAATTAGTCTTTTTATTTCTTAAAATATGTAACAATGAAATTTAACAGGAAAAAACATGTATGTAAATCAAATTCACTAGGTACAAGAAGTTCATGCAATACAATTTTTAAACAATGAAGTACCTTTTCCAATCAATGGGAATGCAATAGAGCATAAAGAACTAGTATCACGCAGTCTTTCAAGGCACCGATAAAGCATTTCATGTGGATTTTTCAGGAATTCATCTAGATCCACATGCAAAACCCTTTTGAATGGTAACTTGTCCTGATGTGGTGTGAGAGCTAGTCCAGTCTTCTTTATTTGCTCCTTATACTCTGCAAGGACAGAAAAATAATTTATTTACTAAGATATGAAAGTCTTAAATTAAGCTGATGGTAATATTGTCATTTGACCTAAAGAATAATTATCCCTAAATTTTTAATGCCAAATTTAAGTGCATACACTTTATTTCCAAATTACTAAAAGATGAAAGAACAGATTTTTACATTCTATTCTGCTTATTATAACTTATAACCACAGATTTAGGGGGTGAGCTCTAGTCACAAACGAGGACGGACATCTATGCATGTGTTCTGTTGTTTTCTGTGATAACTACGACAGTTATACAACAATTCGTAGACCAAACGTTACACTAGATAAGGCTAAAGAAAATGCCATGAGAAAATCAAAGTTTTGGTGTCGTTTGTGGCCGCTTTCTGTGGAGTTTTGAGCATTTTATGGCGCCGCGGACTTGGAACTGCCAGTGCAAAATGTATCCTCCTGGCTATGATCATAGCCAGTTTTTTTTAATGTGTTCTGGAGGTGTGGATACGAACTCTGGTCCAATTGACGACACGATGTGCATGTGCCAAGCGACTGAATGGATCAAAATGTGTAATCAATGAGAAATCAGACCTATTTGTGCAGACAGTCAAGACAAACACTTCCAGCCTCGCTACACATAACACAGGGAATGTTTGTGAAGTGTCTGGGCATCCTACTCCTGAAAGTTTGGCATGAGATATATATTTATTCTCTACCAGTTCTCTATCTCGACTAGAACTTGTTCAACAAAAGTTGGTGTCTCAGAGTGTCGGAGAAACCACTGCCCATCAGATTTCTGAGCAATTTCAGGCCACGCAAAAGAGACTGCACAACATATTAACAGTCTCCAAAAATTATCACTGCAACTAACGAGCAAACACAGTTAGAGAATACAAATCGCATTGTGGCTCTGGAAGTGGAAAATGAACGTCTAAAGAAAGCTGATGGTGAAATTGATAGCTTGGGAGCAGTATCACACCGAAATAATGTTATGTTACTTATGTAACCAACACGTCAGTCTCTGATGGCTAAGTAGAGTGGGCTAGTCGTACCAGAAACAACGCAAAGATCGAATTCCACACTGAAGTTTTTAATTCAGTTTTGCTCAGCGGCTGGCCTAACTTCTCTCTCTCTCCAATTCACAAAGGTCCCACACCACTGTTAGCCCTGCTATTTATTCTCCCTACCCTCGAACATTCTAGACCACCCCCGCGACAAAGACATTCTACTTTGTCACAAAAAAGACATTTTACTTTGTACATTATAACAGTGTTGAACATTGCAGAATATTCTAGAGTCCAAATGCAAAGGAACAAAGACACATTCTAGCTCGTACATTACTACAGCGCTGAACATTCTAGAATCTAGAAACGTCATCCACCCCCGCAGCAAAGACATTCTACCTTGTACACTACTAGAGTGCTACAGTTAAAATCTTTGGCTTGGAAAAGACCAGCCAGGAAAATTATGCTGTATGTGGTCGATCGGACTTCTGAACGAGCTTTGTGGGGATTCATCATGGCAAACGATGACATATAGTACGTGCACACCGCAACCGAGACAGGATCCTTCACACCTCGGCTTCTGATCGTGAAGTTTCAAAGATAGTCGTACAAAATGCGTCTTACTGGAAGTAAATCCCTCCGAGACAAACAGAGCGGAGGGAGTCTGAGTGGCAAATGACCTGACCAGGCGGCAGGCGGATTGTTTACAAAGAGACCGTGACGAGGGCAAGATTGCCTTCTATAAAAATGGGAAACTTCACGTGGAAGACAGACGGTCCCTGCTACAATCACCCACAATCTGCAATACCGGTGAAGAGGGAGAGATCTCTGAAAACTTGCAGTCTCTTAGTTGCCAACTCCCTGTCGGCCTCCACAGCCCTGTCGATATGCCAGACAACAAGAGGAAGTCGTACCCCTGTGACGACGACGACAACAACAACCATCGCCACGCAAATGACGTCACAAGATCCCGAAAATGGAATAACTGTGCAATCACCCACTACGCTGGGAAAACACGGGCATTACACGGACGCAGAGAAGGAACTCCATCCCAAAAGCACGTGCGAGCTGTGAACACCAGCCAAGCTCACTACGTCACGAGATTAAAACTAGCCACGTCCCCTCGTGCTACTCAACAGCCATTGCCAACAAGCTGGACTAGGCAACCGCCACAAACATTTAGTGCTAGTGAAAAAAAAACCCATCTAAATCCGATATACGGAACCGGACACGAACAGACATTCCTGACACGAGATATAAGGACGGCCGTGGCCCGAACAGTTTAATTACCCTGGACAAAGCGGTTATTACCAATAATTGTAGCTGCAATCCGGATGCCCTAACGAAGAGAGATTTCAAATTTTTATCGTATAACATTGAAGGACTGTCCTGCATATACAACAACGTCAATAATCTATGACAGTTTATTGGTGAATTTCATTTCATAGCATTTCTAGAGACTTTCTGTGTAAGTGTCAACCCTGACGCTTTCCCAAATCATGAACTGTTTATTTCTCCAGGTTTCAAGTTCACTGAATCTGCTAATCGCTTTTATGGTGGGGTTATAATCCTAGTCAACAAAAAATATTCCACTTAGTCACCAAATTAAGGTGGAGTTCAATAATGTGATAGTTTTGTGTATGTAAAAGGAACTGACTCAAACGGAGAATGATATTTTGATAGAAGCCTAGATTCCCCCCCCCCCCCGTCGATTCACCATACTATAAAGAAAATGAAATTTATAATGGTGTCTCTATATGTTGGAAGACTGCATATCCTGGAAGTGATTAGATCCCTAAGCGAACACCCTTTTGTTGTTTTAGGTGATTTCAGTGCTAGAACTGTTGCTGAAAATTAATGTTTCTCATTATGAAGACTTATTTGAGAACATGGCAACCAACACTGAATTATGCTCAACAGATTCAGCTAGTCAGTATAATCGAACCTCATCTGATACTGTGATAAACTCGTTTGGAAAATACTTATTACAAGTCTGTAATGATCGATTTCAACTTTTTATTGCCAATGGTCTCACTATTGGAAGCTTTTTATCTATATATATATTTCTAACACAGGATGTAGTGTGATAGATTATGCCATGGTGTCAAAATCTTTGTTTAGAAAATGCAAAGTTTTTAATCTTATCCCACAGACAGAGTTCAAACGTATGCCAGTTGAGCTCCCCATTTGCTTGAGTTTTATGTGCCAACCTTAGGTGAATTTGAAAAGCCAACGTCCTTTGAGTTAAGATTACATTCAGAAGAAGTAAAGAGGTGTTTTGATGAAGCAACCCGTCTTATCCAAGAAGATTTTGATAAGGAACTTCTTAGGTTTAAAGAAGGTCTCAGACTAGCTGGGAGTTGTATGAAGAGGACTATAAGGAGTAGCATAGATGCAACAGAAAGAACGTTTGGTTTGATTTCGAATGTAGAAATGCATGGAAATTACTTCAGTAAAACCAGAAGGGCTAGTGCTAGCTTATCTTATATAGCATAGCGATCGAGAGAAAGGAATATAAAATTAAACTTTGCTTCAAAAAAAGAAAGGTAACAACAAAATACAAGTACTTAACACTCCGAAAAACAGAACGTCTAATTCAAAATTGTTTGGGGGAGAAACTTAACCCTATCACCATGGAAGAAGTAGTGGGGGCAGTACAATCTCAAAAGAATAGTAAAGTAGCATGGCCAGACGAGATGACTTTTTATACATTCCTTAAGTACTATATCTTCCCTTTTTTGGTCTCCTTTTTTAATCACCTATTTAATCAGGGAAAATTTCCTGATGGACTGAAGCCATTATTCAGCTCTTAATGAAGAAAGGTGACATTAATCAACCGGATAATTACGTACCGTGGTAGTTCTCTTCTAAACATCTGCAGTAAAATCTACAATTCCATTCTCAACAAATGCATTAATGACTGGATTGAGGAAAACAATACAGTTGGTGAGGAACAAGCTGGTTTCAGGAAAAAACATAGACCAGTAGGCCACTTGTATTTATTGTAATGCCACTGATACAAAAGCAATTGTCAGGCACAAAAAACTTTTTGTAGCTTACACTGAATTTTACAAAGCCTTTGACTCTGTAACGAAGGAAAAACTGTAGCATGTACTCCAGAAGAATGGTATGCATAGAAAAATGTACAGAGCCATCAAAGCTATGTATGAAGTTATTAAAGCTAGAGTGAGAGTTGGGGGAGATTTGATGGAGTATTTTAATTATCCTAGAGGTCTTAAACAAGGAGAATTTTGTAGTCCTGTTTTGTTTTCCTTGTTTATAAATAAATTAACGACAGAAAGGTACTCGCGGCATCTGGCTTTCGTCTGATTTGATACAGTTGATTATTTTATTGTTTGCTGACGATACTGCATTAGTGTCCGATACGGTAGTGGGTCTGCAGAATCAACTTAATGCCTTGAGTCAAGTTGCCAAATGTCTGGACCTTGTGGTGAATAAAGATAAATCTAATGTGCTCCGATGTCCTTTGTAACAAATAAAGTTTTATTGTACACAACCATTTCACTGTATTGATGCCGGCACAGTGGAGGAGTCAGGAAGGGTGCATTTCCTATCAGTTTAATACTCTTTTCTTCTTCTTGGCCAGCAGAGAGGAAGGAAGAGTCAGTGGGCTGGGTCTGGGATTTTCCAAAAGGGTTACATGAAAATATATTCAATGGGAACAATAAACAACCTAAACTAATCTTATTACAGTAGAAGAAGAGCAAACAAGAACATGGTCTGTGACAGATGTGTCTTTTTGAATTGCCATCTTCATGGATTGACGAGAAATGAAAACATTCCTTTACAAACTGTACATGTTCTTCTTGCATGACTGGCTCATCCCTGAGTAGACATACAGGGACAAGAGAAACTGGTTACATATTTTCAACAAAATATTCTCCTTCAAAATAAGGATAAAAAGTAGCCCCCAAATATTGCCAAAAAAAAAAAAATTAAGCTATTAAGTATAATGCCCCAAATTCTAAAAAATAATGTTTATTATTATCTTGTTATAAGCAAAATGCCTTATATCTATATTAATATCCAAAAGTGTTGTTATATTAATACCTCCTGCTTGTAATATGATGAGTGCAGCTTCATTAATCTTAAAAGAGTACCAGTAAGTGAACAGAACCATGATTATTACATCACTAGCACAAAGAAGAAGAAACAAAGAATGTAATTTTATTATGTAATTTTATATATGTCCCAAAGTCGGGTAGCTGAATTGGAATGACATTCTGTTTAATAGGTTAACAGTGAAGGCCAATTCATTGACTAAGAAAGGAAAATAATTAAGATACTTGCTGGTAATGTCACAGCACAAAGTTATTAGTAAGAATACTTCAAGTTTTTTCCTACAAATGTTTAATTGAGAAAAAGTCTTAATGTTTCATTAGCTCTGAATTAAGTAAAAAAGTATCTCACTCTTTTTAGAGCACTCTGTCTGCAGGTGGGGACAACGGTGTGCGATTGTTTTTGCAACACTTCCTGCAACAATTGTGTATCATGCAGTTCCTCTCACTCAGACTAATATTAATGAGCAATTTCTCCATAAACATATAACTTTTCTTTCATCAACTTTGCTTCTGTTTAATGAAAATGATTTGTATATGAAGATTAGCATGAAGGAATATGACCCCCCCCAAAAAAAATTATCACATCTCACACTAGTAACTATCCCCTTTGATTGTTCTTTAATGTCAGCATTTATTTTATGTTTCATATTTAGGCTTTTTCTTATGGTAAGAAGTATGGAAATTTATCATTTATCTTTTTAAAGTAAACATTATTCTACTTTTCCATATATAACAATCAAATCATGATCTATTCAAACATATAAATAATCAACAAAAAAAGATCCAGTGAAATGACACTTAGAATATAAAAATTTTATCTTACCTCTTGTTAAATCAAGTTTTGAATTTGTACTGTTGACGATCATGTCACATTTTTCAAGTGTAATGTCACCAACTTTTACAGTCAGCTTAACAGATTCCACTTGAAAGCCTGATGAAAGATTATTTTCTGTCTTTATGAAATTGATTGTTAGAGTTTGCTAGAAGTGATCTTTCAAAGAAAACCCACATTGAGTTATATAGTAAGAACGATAAAAATGTAGAAAGAAAATTAAAGTCTCCTCAAATTTGATAATTACTCAGAAGCTTTTACCACAGTTTTACCAGAATGATCTGATCACATTCAGTCTTAAGTATTATAAATATGCATTTAACACTGTTTACTTACTGTAACATTACAAAAGCAATAGAAGACATGACCATAACTAATGGGAGAACTAGGAACACAAGTTAATTATTCATGTCCTCAAATTTCTGTCATCAAAGTTTTTACCTCTTTCTAAGATGCTAATAGGGCATGATTATCTACAACTGCAAACTCACTAAACCTTTTGTAATGAAAACTGGCATAAGAAAGGGTGGCATATTATCACCAACAATCTTCCTGATGGTCATAGACTGGATTATGCGCAAGACAACAACACCGGTATCCAGCAGACCTTCACCAAACAGCTAGAAGACCAGGACTTTGCTGATGACATTAGTCTCCTATTTCATCAGCAGCAACATGCACAAACCAAACTGAGTAAGTTCACAGGAAGCACAGAAGACTGACTTAAAGGTCAACAGAAAGAGGACCGAAGTGATGAGGATCCACAAGCAGAAACTCTCAATCCAACTTCTAGGAAACAACATCCTGGAAACAGATCCCGCTTCATGTATATCTGAAGAGTATTGTCAGCAAGGCCGGTGGAGAGAACGATGACATCAAAAACCGCATCAACAAGGCCAGGCATGCCTAATCCCACCTGAACTCCTGAGCATTATCCTTTCGCAGTGTGAATGTGAAGGCAGTCCTACTGTATGGTTCTGAAAGCTGAAGAGTGACAAACACCCTTAACAAGTTTTAAACCTTTACCAACCGATGCTTATGTCATACTCTGCAAATAAGATGGCCTAAAAAGATCTCCAATAGCAGCCTGTGGAAAAGAACCAACCAGAATGTCACTAGCCAGGACATCAAAAAGGGCAGATGGGGCTGGATAGGACATGCCCTTCACAAACCAGCCAACACCACTGCCAGGCAGACACTAAATTGACTGGAACCCTCAGGAAAGAGGAGATTTGGGAGATCAAAGCAGACTAGGAAAAGAACAACAGAGAGTGAGGAAAAGAAAAGTAGAGGGTGAGGCAAAGGATGTCGGAACCACATGGACGAAATTGAGGGGAGGCTGCCCAAAACTGGGTCCTCTGACGAGGTGTTGCGGCCCTATGCTTCTTGAGGAGTAACGAGGAATAAACAAACTTACTGTGATGAGATGAAAAGACTTTAGCTGAATTTCCATGGCTGGTACATTGCTGTTGAGGATAGTGTTGATTATTTGATGTTTCTGAGCCATGTCTTCCCCTTTGTCCCCTTCCTTTTCTCTCCTTATGCATTTCGGAATACTCTTTTCCTGACATGTGGGGATAGCAAGACTGCATATAACCATATACCCCAGGACTCAGTCTTTGAGTATACCACTGGTTATGCTCTTGAACAAAAACCTGCAATTTCAAGAAATATAAATTGCTTTCAAATGTGGGTTAGGGGTAGTGAGGTTTGGGACTTAACTCTTTCTAATAAAAGAAAATTATAAGATTCATAAAACATGCATCACTTCTATCATTTTTTGCAGATGGATTACTGCAAACTCTCTTTTCATAGATCTTCTGGAAAGTGAGTCCCTGTCACCAATATAGTGAGGATTGGCTGTCCTGGGTCCAGAGTTAATCTTGGACACACTGTTCTTTCTCTGCAATGGGGGATGTGTTTACAGGACTGGCTGATTTGCTGTGATATAGTCTTAGTAGGTGGCTTGGTGTAAAACACCAATTTCCCTTTCCTCCTTCTTAACCACCTACTTGAGCAACTTAAAAGGGTTCAAACCAATGCTGATTGTATTGTACTCCTAAGGTAAAAAAAGTTGACCATGCTACACCTCTTCTTCACGAGCTTTGCTGGCTACCAGTCTGAGCTTACATAAATTACAAGATCAACTGGCTGCTGTTTTTTTGTATGGAGAATAGCCGTATGCAATTGGAAGCGGTACACCCCTATCAGTTCTGGACACCTCCCATCTCTCCCTGGCAAGTATGATCACAGCCACATGACTAAATAAAATAAGGGTTTAAAGGCAGGGTCAAGTGAGCATGAGGGTCTGAGAGAGAGAGAATGACATACACATGCAGACAGCATAGGGAGAAGCAATATCCTACCATGTATTAGAAGTTACAAGAATACTTTTCAGAGACACAAAGTATGTTCAGAGTAATTGTTCTACCATTTCAACCAGCCAGTACTGTCATCATCAAATTAGAACAAATTACCTCTATCTATAATCTGTTACACTGATTGTTTCCCAACGGATGATGATACACCATGTTACAGTAGGTCACATGGGCAAATTGCGTAAGCTTGTGCTGTTTTAATGATGACAGAAGGGATTATTTGGGGAGGGAATGAGAGTCCATCAAGGAGGTGACTTTGCTCTATGTGTAATTGTTGGGTTTGTGTTTTAGATACGAAAGTCACTGCAGTTTCTCAGGAACTTGGTAATTGTAAATTTATTGAAACAAGTCTGCTTTTTCCCATATGATTAACAGCTCTAAGTCTCATAGAACTTATCAGGAAGAGGAGATTAATTGATGCTGATACAGGCAGGTTTTGCGATTTCTTTGTAGTTTTTGGTCAGAAATTACATTTAAAACAAAACTGTTCTAATCCAATGCTTTTGTCACTTCACATTCACCAGAAACCTACTCTTCCTTCAAAATGTATCTTAAAACTTACCCTTGTTGATGTGTGAAAGTATGCATTCACGTGTGTTTACAAGTTCTTCTGTGTCTGCTATATTTCTCTAGCAAAGATAGGTACTTTATAAATACTTTATTATGTGACTAAATGTAGACTTCACAAGCATGCTATGATGTTAACTTGTATGAATAAACACATCATAGAACTGCACCATATAAAAAAAATTCATCTCACCAGTTCCATTTCTTTGTCATGAAAAATGACAATTTTTACAATTTCAAGGGAAGAATGAACTTGCTCTAGGTAGTCTGCTATTGTTGTCATCATAATCCTGGACACCATCTCTGGAGGATAACCAAGTGCGCCTGTTCCCAGAGCCGTAAATGCCAGACATCTACAGGAATGTCTCCCTGCATTTATCAGGCTTTTTTCAACAAGTCATGCAAAATCTGCCAAACCGAAATAAAAACACTGAATATGTAGTGATTTTTTGCCATCAAAGAATATCTTGCAACTTTACTGGTTAGTAATTTTGTAAAAGCACTATCTTTGATAACAAAAAGAAGAAAAAAAAAATAAATTTAGAATTTTTTTTTTTAATTGAAGAAAGTAAAAAAGAATATGCCTGACAGGCATACAATGAAAAGAACTAGTTTTTAACTAGGGTGG
Organism: Pomacea canaliculata; assembly: GCF_003073045.1. Classification (NCBI taxonomy): domain Eukaryota; kingdom Metazoa; phylum Mollusca; class Gastropoda; order Architaenioglossa; family Ampullariidae; genus Pomacea; species Pomacea canaliculata. The sequence continues at coordinate 10,783,636 of NC_037594.1, read as the reverse complement.
AATACATAACATTTTCACAGTTCATATAAAATTCATGCAATTGTTGGACATATGAACAGAAGACAACAATAATTTTAAATAATAATCAGTAAACTAAGATGGTGAGAAAGTTACAAATTGTAAGATGTTTTCACAAATCAAGCTGTCACAAAAAAACCCAAGCCATTCTAAAATTGCAAATTATTCTGTTGGATTACCATGATGAATGACCTTATTTGTGTGGATTAATTTATAATATTTAAGTTACATTAGAACAAACCTTTGATGCCCCAGGCCCCCAAGAGGGAAGGTTCAGATAGAAGATGTGCTTAGCTTTCAAATTCCCACCACTGCCTATCAGAATACCTTCCATCTCAAACAGTTCCATCCGGTTCCCAATTGGGTCACCCCACCAGCCATCACCTCGTAAAGTTTTTTCAACTCGTGAGCCACCATGGTATGACAGTGATGAGGTAACCCTATTCTTGCTAAGATCAAGATCACTGTCAAGTGGTACTACAATGGCATCTGCCTGAAACAATATAAGAATGTAAACTGTGAATTATACGTCTATGACTAGAGTTAATGCACATATTTACAAGCATGGATTTAAAAGTCAACATGTCTATGTGGATAAAATCAAGTACATAAGCAAACACATCAATGGATAAGATATCCATTGTACATGTACATGTTTAGGTGCATTAATAATCTCAGAAAAGATTAGCTTTGTGGAAACGATGAATGTGTACAGACATGTAGATATACACATGGGGTTGAGTTTACAGCAATCCCCACTCTTTCTCATCTAACTCAATTTCATATGACATTTGTGAGTGTTTGAAAAGTCTAAGTCAAAAGTCATCAGAGTTTAGAGACTAATAATAATGTGAACTTATAACGTGTAGCATCACAACCAAAACAGATTACACTCTCTGCAATGTTGTGTACATATATCAACATATATATATATAAAATGGGTGATGAACTGCCAAGCACTTTTTACATGTTATGGAGTGATTTTTTCATGCTACATCAATATTCTGATATCATCACAGTGAGAAAATATAACAAGAAAATCATTTTTCTTAACACACTGATAACTGCAGCTGCATGTAAATTACAGACAAAAGGTTACAGGTGAATGATATAAAAAGTATGAACCATTGCAATGGCTTTGGATCTGTTCAGATGCTTAATGAGGGTCTTGATGAGACACTTTCTGTGTATGCCTGAAACTTTGTCAACCATCCTTCTTAGAGTACACATAAACTTACAATTATTCTTGTTTATACAGTACAATATTTCTGACTGCCAACTATCACAAGTCTGTGAAATTAACAAGTAGTAGAAGTAAATTTAACACTCAAAATCACAAGTCAGCCTCATGGAAAAATTTATCTTGAGAACTTGAATCAAGAAATTATGAAAAACAAAAATATGAGCAAAATATTAAACAGAGCAACACTTACCTGGATGATACAAATATCTCCAGAAATGACTTGAATACTGTCTTTCTGAAGTGTTTTTTTAGTTTCAACTGGTCTTCCCTGCAAACCTTAACAAAGGATGATAAGAGAATATGTTAATGAAGCATGAGATGATTTTTATCATTTTCTTTGCCTAGTGGTATTTGTTGGTGTACATCTTAAGAACAGAAAGGGAGTATTCATCCAGATTTGGGAAATTAGTACCTTACACTAAGTTTTATCCAATCATTTGCACCTCACTAATTCTCTGACAAGTGTGAAACAAGTGCTTAATTATTTCACTACACTGAGGCCAACATGTCACTTACTGATGAAGCTAACTCAAATGAAGTGATAGATTAATAGTTGACAACAAAATTACATATCCAGGAAAAATTAACAGAGAAACACTGGGCACATAACCTGGCTGGTATCTTCAGTAACATAAAGCAAAGAGTGTGCGTGTATGGCAATGATTGGTTGAAACTTGTGTAAATTCCATATCATTTTTTGATGCTCATCAAAATTTAGTGAATACTCCTTTCATCTATGAAATATCATAGCTATCATTTGGTTCATGTTTGTTGCTCCAAAGCATGTTTATTTTCCTATTCTGAGATGTGAAGGTTTTTAGGAAAACAAACTACTAAATAGAGCAACTGCAATACACATACTGTATAGAGCAAATGTGGACATTATCATAGGGTACCCTGTGAATGAAACAGAAAGACTGAGATAAAGGAAAGTGAGCAGGAGGGGCGAGTAAGGGATTTGTGGCACCTGGCACCACCACAACTATCTCCCTTTCACTATAAACAACCAGCAGCATCTTCTCTCCCCCTTCATTTGATATACTCCACCTGAATGCACTCTAGTCTAACAGTCTTTCAAGAGATAGTGCATCACTAAGGTGATGCCAGAGACTGTGTCATGTGTGTGTGTAAAAGGACAGAAATCTCCCTAAAGTCATCTCTTCTCATACAAGCATGATCCCTCACTCACTACCCCCCCCCCACAAACTCCTTCCCTCTATGCTTTTCCATAAAAGTATGTAACTTATGTTTTATAGTTGAGGGCACATATGGCAGACTTAAGTGTCAAGATAAAAGGAGCTTAAGCATATTAAAAATAAAGGGAGGGGAAAAATATATTAAAAGAAAATGCTTACTCTCCTGTTTACAGGCCACATACTGGTGAATCAAAAGATCTGGATCATTAAGCTTGTCCATTTCATGCTGAAATTCAAGTTCAAATTCAAACCCTTTGAAACAGGCTGGTCTGCTAGAGCACAGAAATATATTGTTTGATGTGACTGCTTTTTGAAGTCTGAACCCTTTCTCTGTATCACAGCTTCTCTGATGAAAATAGCTTAAAATTCCATCCACTATAGCCTCACTGGCATCATGAACTGCCATGGGCTCATGGGTTCCATCTACACCAATAGCTTGGCATTGCAAGACTTGTGAAATGATGCTTTTCTGCAGTCATAAGAATGTCATGAACCAACGTTTTCAAACAATCTCCTTGCATGGAGATTTCATTTTCAAATGGAATGTTGATGACAGCTTTACATGGCAATCTACCAGATTGCACAACATGCACACCTCTTTGTACAGGAGTCTTGCAGATGTCTACAGCCTGCAGTTTTGGTCGTGCACCTTAAATTACAATAAAAATTAGAATTAAACTTTTATCAGTAATGTGGCAAAAGAAAAAGAAAGTCATCAGGAAATAAAACAACAACAAAAAAAGGCACACACACAAAGGAAACATGGTCAATATTCAGAATTTGCTTTGCAGCAGCAAGCATAAAGACAGTGACCCAAATGAGAAAGGAATTTTTTGAAAATCATAGGGCCAAAGGAGATTGAAAGGAATGGTAATCAAAAATGCATCCTCATTAAGTGGATGGAAAAGTCTTTAGACAAGCATCATGAACATTTCTGTGTACCTGGCATTACAACCTTACTAGGAAATCTTTTTTCATGCTGCAGGTTGCTTTGACAATATTCGCCATCACAAGTTTCTTGGACAGCATGCTTGGTTGTTACACATTCACACCTTTCGGTACTATAGTTGTATGTTATACAAACAGAAATCTAACAAAATGTGTGTGTCCAAGAGTGAGTGAATAAGTGAGAAAGGCTGTCCTTCTAGTCTTCAGAAGACTACTAACAATATCATAAGCATTAGCTTGTTCATATCACCTTTTTCTTCAAAGTTCTCAGTGCCACTTGCAGAAGCTGACATTGCATAGTCGTCGTCCCTGTGAAAAAGGTACTGAACAATGGCATCTGTCTTCATACTGCTGACATCTCCATCCACGAGGTGAAAAAAAGGTGCATTATGCGAACTCTTGTACGACTTAATTACTGCTGCTAACCTTAATCCCCAAGCTTCAAAAGTCCCATCTTCACATCTAATCCTTCCATCTGGCAAGTCTGTAATGATGCATTTGTTCTCTCTTTCCGCTTTTTTATCAACTTTTGCCAAGATTCAGATTCATGAAGTTTTTAACCCATAGTGGTAGAAAATTTCACGTCTGCAAAAAAATTCTTTGCAAAACTTTTTGAGAAAGCCTAATGCATTTCTGACACCTGCTCTGAATCCTGAAATGGTGCAGCCATCACTGGTGAATGTAATGATACTGTTATCCGCCCCAGTTTGCATCTGAAGGTCAGTTAGTTTATCGCTATGATACAGCTGCAGATATGTTTTTTCCTTTTCAGTTAATTCCAGATATTCTGTCATGTGTGAATTACTGAGAAACTGACTCACACAACTTTTAGCTTCTCAATCAGGTCTGCAGGAGCAAATACCATAATAGCACTGTTTGTGTTCTTTATAGACTGCAAATACTTTCCCTCCAAAATCTTCCTCAAGGTCTTTAGTTAAAAATCTGTCCCATTCTGTTGTGGTCAAAAGATCTCTTTCTGCATTGCTTGTGACACTGATGTCTTCTCTCATAAGGAAATTTTCCAGCATCTGATCAATGGAGATGGAGCTTTTGCATGTTTTAATGCAAATTTCTTTGCCCTGCTACCATCTGCTGCATCTCGCACAGAAATAATATAACCAAACTCTTCTATTTCCTCTCTAATTTTCGTGAAGATTTCATTCCATTCTGTAAATTCCTCTCCTACTTTACTCAAGTATTTAGAGGTTGCCTGCATCCTTACAAGGTTTTTCAGCAAATTATCAATATTTTCAACTGCTCCCTGGTTTTTACCCTCAATTAAAAGTTTATCACCTTCCTCTTTGATGCTGACTTCTTGAAAAAGATCTGAATCCACTTCACTTAACACCTCTATAGTGCCTCGATAAACTCTGTGCATTCCTTCAACATATCTTGTGCAATTTTCATTGGCTGTCATTTGCTGCTGTTTTTGTGTTTCAAAGCATTGCATGTTGTGATCTAAGGAATTTGAAGTACTTTCCAAATCTCTTCTCGCATGATATTCATTATCAGCTGCTGAAAGATTTCCCTGGGCAGGTTCAGGTTCTTGTTCTGAAGGCAGGGAGTCTAAATCAGGATCAAAGGCTTTCAACTCCAGCTGGGTGCCTTCAAGACAATGTGTCCGTTGCAAAATCTTCTCTGCCACTGAAATATTTAAATTAAACAACTTTACCAGAAAAGCTAATATGCCACCTATAATCATAGATGTGCTAATGTAAATATAAAAGTTTGATGAAGTGGGAAAATCTGTGCTATTTTAACTTTCCAACATAAACATAAATCTTCTGAACTAAAGTAAGAAAATTTGTCTAAAGAAAGAAAATGTTTTAAATACTAAATCTTCCATTTCTGCAGGATCTCTCCTACCTATAGGAATTAAATAATGAAATCTCAATAGTTTATACCACTACTTTTATACTTCATTAAAGAGCACAAAATCTTTTCAGAATTTATTTCATTAAATATCTCTAAAAGCTGGGAATATATGGTTAAAAAAAATACAAATCTCCTTCAGAAATTACCAGCACAACTGTGATGGTAAGGACTATTTAGCGAATTCTCTCACTGACTATGAAGCTGATGTCATCCGTAGTCAAATGGGCAGTCAACTTGCCCCATTAAAGAGATCAAGAAAGGTGCAAACAATATCAAAAAATTACTACACTAGTATGCTGTCCAGTGAATGTGCACTGTAATGATATATATATATACACATATACAATTTTGAAGCATGGTCTGGGTCCTTGGTAAAACTGGTTTCACCTTCTTTACTGCTGAATTGAACAAGCAGAAATTTGTGTGCTGGGTCTCTCTTCATTATTGTAGCACTCTGATCTCCGCCACTACGTCGAGTATTTTTGAAGTAGTACACAAAGCAATCATCTGTCGTTTTAGGGAGTGGATTGGAAACCAGGATGACACCTCCTTCAAAAGTCCTTTTGACTTCTAGAACCATCTCTTCTAATGGCTTTTCTGAACATGTTCTCTGAAGAGTAGTGAAATCTGCAATAATAACGAAATACTTAATCACTGTTTTAAATAATAGATATGGGGGAAAAAGTTTGAAAATAACCATGTGTATCTTCCATTTTTTTAAACGAGTTCAAATTCAAAATAAATCCCAAGCCACAGACAAAGAAGTAGATCTATCTCAGTGATAGCTACATATTATTAGTGATGTCTAGGTCTACGGAAGCAGGTTTCAGGGATGGCATGTAGCCTGGGGTAGCTACAGATTATTAGGGATATCTAGGTCTACATAAGCAGGTCTTGGGGATGGTATATGTAGCCTCAGCAGTTCTCTTCAGGTGATTACGAACCAAAGATCAAGAAGCCTAAGAGACAGCTGTATAAACGCTTGACCATAGCTACAGAGTCAGCTAAATCATTTGAATTATTTCTGGCAGATGATGTAATCTTAGAAACTTTTACTGGATCATGATAAAATTTTTCACCAGCCATCCACCCACCTACACAAATATTCCTGTTCTATATTCAGTACTTACCTTGAGCTTCTGTAAAACAAATTATTGCTGCATTACCCATGCAGGCAACTTTCAATTCTTTCACACTGCAGTCCCATATAGATTCCAGGTAATTAAGAAGGTGGTCTTTACTGAATTTATGGAGAGAATCATGCTTCACACGAACTTGAATACAAGACTTATTTGTGGACGTCTGCATTGTTGAGTAGATTGCTTATCGTTGGCATCAGTTAGAACCTTTCAACATTAGAACAAAAATAAAAAAATTAATTCTTTTTCTGTTAGGGTGACTGTATTATATGCAAGATTGGGTGAATGTGTTTGGTTTTTTGCATGTTTGTTTGTGAGTGTTGGACAAATAACAGTTAAGTTTTTAGACAGTCCACTTCATAACAACAAAACAAGAATTAAGTCTAACAAGCATGCTCTTTATAATGCAGATAAAAAAATATTTAAATCCATAAATACAGTAGCAGTGTTCAGTTTTCATGACCTGTTTAACATCTCCTTTTATCTTTTTTCATTACAGTATTCATACCAGAAGACTTTCATTAATCAAATTCATAGAAACAATCTACAATACAATCTATCTTTTCAAAAGATAAAAGATTCCAGAAACTGTTGTTCAAATGTAAAGTAGGAAATAAGTGTATTCTATAACTGGAGCAACTTTTTGTGAGAAGAGAGATGTTCTTATATTGGTAGGGTAATGCTTAGTAAAAATGCTACCCTCAAAAGTTTGGGTTGGCATGTCAATGATTCATTGAAAAATTTGTGCTTATTAATATCATCAAAGCCATTAATAATTTCATGAATTAAGTCACCTTGTAGTCATCTACTCTTAAGTAAATGAAACTTTAAATATTTTAATTCATCTTATCCTTACATTCAGTTAGTAATCTTATTAAGGGTCTTTTGACCCTTTCCAACGTGGATGCCTTTTTTAAAGCAAATAATATATGCACCATGGTCACCAAATTATATTTTCACAACTAAAAACAGTACTCCAGAAATTAAAAAAGACTTACCTATAGCCACAACTCACACGAAATGCCGTGTACTACTTTAGCAATATAATTTTGCAGAGATATTTTAATGTTTTTCTAATAATTTCAATTAATTTCTTTTTCGATATCACTTATAATTATATATACCCTGAATCTGAGAGCCAAAGGCAGAATAATTGTCAAATATGAAACTCGATAATTCGGTCGGGTCTGATTTTTTCTGCTTACCAACATATATCTGTGTCAATTCATTTAGTTTCATCCCACTTTAACACGTTATAGAAGCTTCGCTGATTTTTTTAAAAATAATTAAATCAGTGAAATCGTTCGATCTCTTATAGTCTTCCGTGTAATCATATCATATCATCAAGGTTGACATATGAGAGATAGATGCATCTTTAGATAAATGAACATGACTGCATGTCTAAATTACATAACTTATTCAGACATTTAATTATGTCCAAAAAAGAAAAATGTGAACTGAAGACCGAATTAAATAGAATGCGTACAGTGCGTACGTGTTTGTGCACTCGAAGGATTATCTGTCCCTGGCTAGTTTCGTTTTCACGTCGTACGCTTTAAGATAAAAACATACATTTGTTTTCGGGCTGATCTGAAAAATCTCAGAAAACTATAGAAATATCACAGGAGGAAATAAAAAAAGAAAAGATCAATCCAAAAATATAAGAATATTCAGTCAAGACAAAATTAACCCTGTTTAATGCCCAAAGCAGATTATAAATTGTTCCAGTCACCGAAGGGCTATAAATATATTCGCACTAAAAGCAATTAATTATACTTAAGAAGAACTTCTGGATGCCTTACAAATATATATATAATGACATTATGGTACCTTAGTGCTGATGTGGTTGCGATGATTTCTCAATCTGGAACATCATCAGGGCACAGAGGCCGAAAAGCAAATCACGATAGGAGAAAGGGAAGTAAAAAAAAAAATGCTATTCCCAGACAACTATAATTCAGTCTACTCATCAGATATGCTACATGGGAATACTTGTACTTTCTGTTTCGATTTTGTGAAGTATGCTATATGTAGTATATACGTCCGTGGGTTATTTGTGTCTGGATTTTCCACGTTACTGAGTTGAAATGTTTATAAGTATCTGTCAGTTGTGGGGGTTTATTTTTAGGGTCAGCGGTAGTGGAAATTATAGGCTGAGGGTAGTTAATCTTGTTGCGTCTGGGATAAATACCATTTTGTCTTAGAGGATGTTTTATTTTAATTAAGGAGGGAAATCTACATAAGGATTTTAAAACGGTTAATAAGTATAGGTTGCATGTATGTCAAGTGCATGGGGAGGAGGGCGCCATTTCGCAACAATTTTACAAAACAAAAATGACCGCTGTAGGCAATACATGTACACATCCAGAGGACACATCTCAGAATGGCGCACATGTACGATTTTCTCTTTAAAATGTTTTATTAAATTATCTGTAGCTGGTCTGAAGACATTCCTCGCTAAGTTTAACACTGCTGCCCCTATATAGTACCAAATCAGTCCGTTTCTATCTTTGGTGTTCCAGGGTGTGGTTTGAGTGACGCGAGCAGCTTTTCAGCAGGACCACGACACCTTGCGGTAAAATGGTACTTCTCTTGTACTCAGAACCAAAGTTTTGCTGCTTTTCCAAGCATGACCAGCCACCTTCCGGTAAACAGGTGCAAGCACTGACTTTTGCCTACTATTTATACTGGACACAGGGCCGCCGAGAGCCAGCTCGGGCCCCGGGACAGACGACCTCTCCGGGCCCCTTGTACTTGTAATCGTAAATTATTTTCCCAGTATATAATGTATGTTTACAATTCGAATCTCAATATCTACACTCAAACTCAACTAATGCTTGGGTGTTCTGTCCTTAGACCTTTCTTTAAAAGAAAAAGAAAAGAAGAAGAAGAAAAAAATCCACTGACCAAGGCCGGGCCCCCTTGACAGCCGCGGGCCCGGGTACACCAGACCCCTGTCCCCCCCTCTCGTCAGGCCTGACTGGACAGGTTTATATCTAAGCTCTCCGGTTTAGGTGCTGTCACCCGCCTCGCGCGACCAAGTGATGGCGGTGGAGGGAACAAGCGAAGTCAGCGGCACACGTTGCTATGAACAAGCGCTCCTTCAATTTTTTATTTTTGAGTTTGGTTGGGTTTTTTTTTGCCTTCTATATCTCGATCTGTTGCTGTCTCTGTATAGCTATAGTCTGTTTGAAGATGTATGATGAATTTGTATTTTGAGTTTGTGCACATTTCTCAACTGCAATGTGCTTTATTATGATGACGGACGCGTGTAGCGATACAGATTCATGATTATATGCACTTCAAAAGAATCTTGATGAGTTGTATTCAGTTCAGAACGCAGTGGACGAACCTCTCCTATGTCTGCCTGCGTAGAAGAAACGAAGAAAGTGCATAACACAGTGACATTATAGTGTCTTCGAGTGTCTGACCGGAGACGACAACCCGAAACCCATCTTAATACATTGTAGAGACAGGCACATAAAATTCAGCAGGCCGTAAGTGATGTTTAACTAAAGAGATAATGAAATGTAAAGTTCGGCACAACACTGCTTTCATTGTACCAACCGTCTCTGGGCACTAATGTTCCATAAATCTAAATATGTATCATACACCCTCACAACATGTCTTAAATCGTAAAAAAACCCCAACAACAATCACACAAACAAAGCACAACTAACGTCTCTACTTGGGGACAGACGTTGTACTCTAAATGACGTTGTTTCTGGGAACAAGCGACCTCTCAACACAATGTCACTATCTCTGGGGACGAGCAACAAATTAAACTTCTCAACATATCAAACGCTGCCTCTTGGGGTCAGACGTCTTCCTGGGCCACATGCTCCAGGATACCCATAAAATAAACAATAAACAAAACAACATAAAACAACTTTTCATGCCATCAGCCAGCTAGCCTATTAGTCTGTGGCATTAGACCCACACACTCGATCGAGGCCCGTCTGCATGCCCCGCAGACTGCGCCTATTGACAGTTACAAACGAGAACAAAATTACTCATTCATATCTATTGAAAAAAATACATACAAAATTCAACATACAAAAAACCCGAGATGTGCAAAATTACAAAAACCGCATCTTTCTCAGCAGACGCGGCCTCCACTCCCCCACACTCGCCGTGTCTCCTCGGGAAGTGAAGTGCTCTCCCGCAACAGTTAATTTAAATCGTCCTCCCCCTCTTTTGTTCCACTATATATATAAAAATGAACCCCGATTAGTCATTCAGCAGGTGGGCTCAGACACCATCCTTGTGCGGGCTGTTAGCTTCATGTCACCCTCTGGGACACCAGTGGACATGAAGAACTCGACAGATTAAAGATAATACAAGGTTTATATTCTTCATGCATGTCATGTGTGATGTCACAGCGTCACAGATTTAGGTAAAATTGTTGGAGGTAGCAGTAGTAGCGATGAAGCCCACCCTTTAAAACGTTCTTTAAATTCTACCTTTATTTAATTCTGCTCGTATAATGCCTTTTTTTTCGCTTTAGTTTAAAAAAAAAAATTACTGAACAAGATCGCCCCACTCAACACCCGCAGGCCCACGTGCACCATCTCTCTCTCTCGTCAGGGCTGTGGCAGGAAAGTCGCCATTGGTAAAGACTCTGCAAACTGTTTTGAAACTCCCTTTACTACGATATTGTGGAGATCGGTAGAAGCTGAGCTGTTTTCCTATAATTCATCTACATCCTAGCTGCCATACTTCCTCGAGCTTCTCGTGGCTTACCTCACTGAGCGAATAAAAGTGCAGATGGACGTGTGTGCTTAAAACTCTGTCGAAACACATTTACTTCAAGACACACTGACAGCAAACTTTATTTCCAGGCAATGGAAAGTTTGCAGTTATAGTACAAATGATCTCTTACCAGAGATAATATAAATATGATTAGCCAATAACACACAGAAACACAAAGCATGATGCAGAATGCACTGCAGAACAATAACTTTAAGTATACATTTACACCTGTAGAGGCATCCGTGCATTCTTATGCTACTGTTTTAATGTATTTATTCAAAAGTATTCTTATCTGCATACACTGTCCATAGATATCCTTGTCTAAAACACAATCAACTTGATGCATAGAATTTCTGTCCTAACTCCTCATGCTACAGTGGAAATATACTAGACTTTGTGACAGTATTAGAAGAAAATGGAGCTGGAAAAAATATACAAACATCATAAAATTTAAAAAATTTTTAAAACTAATACTCTGACCAGTTTTTGGCCAGATATTAAGGGAAGCGTTATACTTGTTCTCTGCAAGCACTTGATAGGCACACCACTGATTTCACAAGGAATGCAAACTTTGAAATGCAGCAGTGACATAGTTAAGAAAAAGGAAATTTAAAAGGACTGAAACACAACTTTCACACCGCATTAAAAACTTCCTTTATGTATACAGATTCTATTGTTTTTAGTAAAGGTATCACTGTCATATACCAAATCTGCCCAGAGAAACAATCACTGATGCTCTGTCTGATGCTGAGAAAAGTCCTTAACACAACAAGGTCCTGAAGGAAACAGCATTAAATAATGTTGTATGACACATCTAAAAGTATTTGTTAGGATTCCACACATATTTTTTTGTTTTCGGCCGCTTGGGTTTCTCCTGCTTTTCTTTTGGTATCACTGGGTGCTGCCAAGGAATAGGATTGACATAGCTGGGTTTGGGATAGTTGAAGTTGCAAGGGTAGCTTGCTTTACCTGAAACAGAAATATGTGACACATTATTTTTATTATTCAAACATGTTAGAGGTGTACTAAAAATCATCTGTAACAGGTAAATTAAGTACTGGAAATATCAAGCAGTCTCCCATAAAATGAATTGTCTGGATTTAATGATTTATAGATTCATGACTTTCCCTTTCTTGAATAACCAAGTTGAGATAGTGATTCAGAATGTACTTTTAAGGGAGAGGGTAAAATGGATAACTTTTTTTTTTAAATCACAAAACACTGATTTGTCTGGTGTCAGCAGGTGATGGTTGGGCTCTATCTTCCATATTCTGTACCCATTCCATTAATTACAGTTAACTCTTCTTACGGCCTCTAGGCTATGGAGCCATCATTATTTTTTCAATGTTGTATATGCACGCAGCAAACAAAAACGGCGGGTGTATGGACTTAAAACTGACCTGACCAAACAATTCTGACTGTCAAATCTCGGATACACCCTTCCAGATATGACTAGTGTGCATGATTTTTGCCAATTATTCTACAGCACTGCACCTTACCTCCCTCCCACTTCCCCTTACCATTCCGGGTAAAGTACTGAGCGGTCAATAAACCCCGCAGGCCGTTGCCGCTTCTTCACAGCGCTGCTATGACAACAACATATACACGTTAATATCACTATGGCAACATGTGCACGATTTTTTAAATTTCTGCCTTGAAGCTCAAAAGAAGTCTTCAGCTGGCACACAAGCGCAACAGCTCCCTCGATAACACCGTGGAACTGAGAACGATCCGGAACTTAGAACGGAGCCAAGGACAGCTGGCTAATTGTACACCCATCAATCTACTAAGGCACATGAAGTTTTCCGTGACATTTTCTGACGCTTGACTGCTGTTGAAGGTTCCGTCACAATGATGGCATTCGAAGACAGTGAAATATACCAAGCTATAATAGATGGCGACCTTGCGGCACTCGGGTTGTGTCTGCAGGATCAAGACCTGAACCTGAGAGACAAGCAAGGCAGATCTTTCCTTCACCTGGCTATCGAACGTGGGCAGCTGGAGGTCATCGGCATTCTCGCGCAAAAAGTGTTTCTAGGATTTCGAGATGAGAAAGGAGACACAGCTCTCGATCTGTCACTTAGGTATCCAGCTTCTACTGCGTTTCTGTGTCATAAATTGCTTAAACGTTTTACGTATGTTATTTTCCCATTTTGAATGTTGACTCAATCAATGCCATGTAATATGACGAGACCTGATGGTGAGCAGCATGCTTTCTTTTAACAATTCTAAGACGAATCTTCTTCAGGGGCAGTAGTTATAAAGAAACTTCATTACTATGGCTTCACGGATAAAATAACATCTGCCGGGTCTACACACCGCTTTATAACTAGGGTAACAACATATGTTTGTCCTTGTTTTCCAAGGGCAACTTAACATTGCTTCATAACTGTGGCCCCTGAATATAAAGTTAACATGCTTTCTCTAATTGTTTAAATACCATTGGTCACCTAGATTTCATGATTCCGTCACTTCATCTAGAACAGATGAAGCAGGCTGCCTTTCTTTTTCTGTCGGTGTTTTTTCTGCAGGCTTGATCGAGTTAATGAAACCCCTTAACTTTCTGTGTCAGTGGACGCGTACTGAAATTGCTCCCTCGTCATTCAATTTTGATTTTTAATACTGAAATTCATTTCCTGGTGACTTCTGCTCCAGGTATGGAATGTTACAAGTAGAGGAGGTGCTACTGCAGAGGGTGAGGGCCATACTGGAGTCAGATGACAGGGTACAGCTGCAGGCTTTGTTGTGGGCTGGATGGCAGACCTGGCCAGACCTGTCATCACCTAGTTTAGCGAGGTGCCCATTTCAGCAACATATTTCACGTGTTCATGTGAGTCAAGATGTTTGCTTGTCAAACTTGCTAAGCTATTCTCATTTAATACAATATGTAAGTTGCACAATAAATGCAATATTAATTACTAGGTAATTCAGGTGACAACTATAAGACTAGAAACAATGATTTTAGTTGAATATATTTCCTGCATAATTACTTGATTTTTTTTCCATTTGATAAACTGTAATGAACTTCGCATGGCACTACAAAAATCTCAGAATCAGATCCAGTCAATACACACAGCAGTCAGTGAAGGAGACCTTCCTGCCTTGAAAGAGTTGCTGACAGAAGAATCACTAGTTCTTGCCTGTGATCAGACAGGGTTACCACCCCTTCAAAAAGCGGTGCTTTTTGAATGGTTTTCTTTGGCAGAGTATATCAGTCTGGGATTTCCTCAAGCAGTCAACCACCCAGATCATGTAAGAATTTCAGTAATGCACTTGGTTTCTTTAAAAAGATCATTGTAAATTAACATGAATATTAAAGTTACTAAGAAAATTATTAAAATGTTAAGTGTCAAAAACCATCAACATCTGAGATTTCTGGTGAAGGCACTGACCATGAACAATGATATTAACAGAAATTGTTATCAATTTATACAGTTTCTTCTGAAAAATATGTAAAAAAGATTTAGTACTGTATAGTAAATACAATGTTTCAAATTCAGACTTAACTGTCAGTGTTTAAACAAATCTGTTTGCGTAACAGATGAACCGTACAGCGCTACACTATGCAGCTGCCTACACTGAAAATCAAAACAATATTCTGTACAAACTATTACTGAAGGCTGGGGCAAAAGAGGACATCAAGGATTTGGTGAGGAAAAACTTTAATCTTAAATATACTACTTTTTTAAAACATGTTATGCACAGATAAAACATTTTTCTTTTTTTTAAAAACAGATATATATACTGTATATCTACCATCATCACCTGTGCACACAGCCTCCACTGCTGTCCTCCACGTTCTTAAATCTTTATGAGATAGAAATATTCTTAGCTGAAGATTTTTGGTTTTATCCATCATGTATCTTCTGTACAGGCAGGCTACATGCCAAAACACTTTATGGAAAATCCACAGCTCTTTCATCTTTATCATCAAAGGGACCAAGTAATTAAATGCTTGCAGAGGAAACAAAAGCACAGCCCATCTTTTCTCTTGTATGAATCTCACGAAATGGCCCAACCAATATTTTTTTCTAGTCATTCCAGTCACAGTCAGACACACTGCTGGCAAACAGCTGTATCTGTCATGTCTTTTGCCAGTAGTTTTAAGCGAAGGACAGCCAAGAATCTGCTATTTGAAGAGACAAGTCTGTATGAAGCCATTATCACCAATGACATAGCTGCTGTGAGAAGGCTGCTTGAAGCTGGTGAATGTGTGAGCTACAGAAGTCTAGAGGGATGGAACTACATTCACCTTGCAGTAGCACATTATGTTAGCCCTCATATAGTTGGCATGCTGATGGGCTACATTAGTCCAGCAGAGAAGGATGCCGATGGGCTAACACCTTTTGAACTGGCACTAACTAAACACAAACGGCTGACCCATGCCAACATTTTCATGAACCTGATCCTCATACTCTTCATGAAAGAAGATGTAATAGCTCTTCAGAAACTGGCACAGGATGGCTGGCAGTACTGGCCAAGCATGGACTATGCAGTACAATTCTTGGTACCCTTGGCCTCTCCAAACACACTTCCTCTTCTCTGCCACATCAGTGAATTTACGGTATAATCAATTATTATGCATATCAGATATGGTGATGTCAGTCTGATATATATTTTATTTCAGTCTGATAATATTTCTCTTAAGATAAATGGGTGGCTGTGAGTTTATTAGCCCGACAGATTAGAACACGAGAAGAAATCAACAGTGTATTTATACAGACATAATCAGTTAACATTTCCTGTGTAACCCATTGAAAAATTTCATTGTTTTCATTGTATTGTGTCACACTTAATTCTAATGCAAAGAAATTTTACTCTGTTGCTGTACACAGGCAGAAATTCTAAAGCTGCACAAAGCAGCTGCACTACATCAAGCTACTGTAGGGGATTTTGCTTATTTGCTGGAGACTAAGATTGGCGTTGCCTCTCTGGATATAGTTGGTCTGTCTCTTGTTCATATCTGTGTAATATTCTACGATATCAAACTCTTGTCTCACATCATACAGAAATTCCCAGTCACTGTCAACATAACTGATTGTGTAAGTGTTTTTTTGAAATCCTCATTATCTCACATCAAAAGTAGTCATGTGAAATGTTTGGAAAAATAATACATGCATAAAAGCACAAAACTTTATGGTTAATTTAACACACTACTTAACAATCTTAGGTTGTCTAATCTGCCTATGTGTAATCCAATTTTTTGCAGCTAGGGCGCACACCTTTACATTATGCAGCAGGTCATGCTGACAACAATTGTGCTTACAATTTTTTACAAAGGGCTGGTGCCAAGGATGATGAAGAAGACTTGGTACAGTATATATTAAGCTTTTTGCATTAAATAATGTTTAAAATACTGAAAATCTAAAGGCAAGGTTATATCTCATATAAAAGATGTTACTGGTTCTTTTTTTGGCAAACAATATTTTAATATTCATCTGTTTAAACAGTGAACTTTAAAATCCAATTCATGCTGTGTGACTGCTTATAACACAAGGGAGGGGGGGGTGTTATAAAAATTAAAATTTCAGTTGAAATCAAGGCAAGTAAATCTGAAGACATAAATAAATAAGGGAAAATGCTGTAGAAGAAAAAGAGAATATTTACTTTAAGGGCATTTGACATTTAGATTAGCAGTTTTGGAACTCATACCGTATTCCAACAAATGCTATAAATTCCAAATCTCTCACGAAAAAATGTAAGAAAAGCATACTCAAATGAGACAAGGTCACTTAAGATAAATGATTGATAGAAAGAAACACACAATAGTGGCCTACATAAGTTAGCCCCAATATTAAAAGAGATTTGCATCTTTTGTAATGCAAGTTAAAAAATAGTTAAGAAAGCATCACCAAGACAGCGTTAACCCTATCTATGACATCAGTAAATAATAAAGGCGATGTGATGTGTGATGTCAAGAGCTGAGATTAACTTGTTTTCCAAGGTATGAGCATTTAATGATGTTTAACTGTCTGCTCTAGAAAAAATTGAACCATCCCTCACCTGTAAGAGGCTAAAATACCATAATGTATTTTCTATTTTTTTTTTTGTTTTTAGTGGGGTATGCGACCTGTGGACTACCTGACACAGAAAAAGATGATCATCTCTACTAACATTCAAGAGACTATCAGAAACAAACTAAATACCCCCACAGCATACGATGTGCCATGGCCTCAATGTCTGCTTAGTATGTTGTAATGTTTTATCATGCACATGCACAGTGTTCACTATTGCAAGAGCACCGAATTTCCAGGCTGCAACAAAACATATATTATTTGAATCTTGGCACTGAATAGACAGTAAAACCTACCTTTTAGTTTGGCTCCCTGTTATTTTCTAATAATTTTCTAGCCTGAATAATTTTTATGTTTACTGTTAGCATGAAACATAACAAACCAAATTACCCCTTTGTCTCTTTACAATGCAATCATACAGGTATAAGCAAAAAAGTCTACTCAGTGGATGATAAGAAACCTTGAACTGTAATAAAGAATAACAGCAAGAAGACAACTGATTTTCTCAGGCACTATAGAAAAATAGATGCTCACATTTAGAAACAGTGATAAAGCATGACCTATGATAGCTGCATGATGAAAGTAGATGTCTATTGCTTGTTCCAAAGGAAAATGCTCTTTTATGCACTTTTCCTGTCTTTGTGATATCTAGCTGCCAAAATGGAAAGCAGCCATCTGTTTGAAGCAGTAAGAAACAACGATCTTGATGCTGTGCAAAGCCTCGTTGCAGATGAAAATAATCAAATAGCCTTACGTGACTCTGAGGGGCGTACCTTTCTACATCATGCAGTCCTCAGTAGAGTGGACATAAGCATATTCCAGGCTCTTCTGGCCTGTGTGGATTTCACTGTGCGTGACATAGAAGGCCAAAATGTCCTTGACCTTCTCTGTTCCAGAGGCCATTTGAACAGCGAGATTGCTGCTGTTGAGATCAGAGTGCAAAAACTGTTATTTGGAGAGAAGGTAGAACATAAGGCTATCCAGCACCTTTTGCTGTCTGGCTGGAATCATTGGCCAATAACCATAGAGGAAGCAAAAGTAAAATCAGAGGAAACAGCTGCAATCCTGGATAAACTGCTTGAGCACTGTGTAAGGTTCCTTTCTCTTTTTTCTTCTTTTTTTTGAGGGAAGTGGAAAGGTTGCTATATCTGGTTTAACAAATCAAATCAAACCTTATCGTTTGTACAAGGCAGTCCAAGAGAGAAATGCTAAAATTAATTTTTAAGTGACACTTCATGAAATCTAGGTGAATTAGCAACTAAATATTTTATGTGTATTTTTTTTGTATCAAATAAAAACCTTGATTTTTTTTTTTAAAAGGGCAAAATGGATAGGATTAATTCTGCTATGCTGGAAGGAAATGTCAGGGACATAAAAAGTCTGATGGTTCACAAACATTTGGCCATTGCTGCTGATAGCACTGGCTTACCGGCACTACAGAAAGCAGTTCTTCTTGAGCAACAGGAGATGGTTGAATATATATTGAGAGAATTTAGTGACTCTCTTAATATTAAAGATCATGTGAGTATCAATTCATGAACACAAAATGTAATGCATTATTTAGAAATTAAAATAGTCCTAAACTTTTTCTTATCTTATGTGAAGCATATTTATTTCAAGGGAGCAATTTGAATTATCTTATTTGAAAAAATATGTCAACAGATGGGACGGACAGCATTACATTTTGCTGCAGCCATTAAAGACAAAGGAAATCTTTACAACTTCTTGAAAGATGCTGGGGCAGATGAAGCCATAACTGATTTGGTAAAGTGTGGAATATCTTCTCCTCATGTATACTACTAGCTCATTTATTTTATTTAATGCCTATAGTATATATGTTTTCATGCTTTCTGGCTGTATAATTAAAAACTTTTTCCAAAGCATAAGGAGAAATCGGATTTGTAACTGATCTGATTTATACAACCTAAAAACTACTTTCCTGGGTTCAAGGCATTACTTTAGCCATTTGGCATAAAAATATGGAAAAGAAATACAGTGATACCTCGGTTCTCGAACATAATTCGTTCCGGGAGGACGGTCGAGAACCAAATTGTTCGAGAACCGAAGCAATGAAACCCATAGGAAATAATGGAAACTGGATTAATTCGTTCCAAGCCCCAGAAAATGCCTATTTACTGGCCTAATTTGTATATAATATGTAGAAAAACATGAGTCTCAACAAGAAATAAGAAATAAAAGTGTATTTATTAAAACAAAAAAAATAAATAAATAAAATGTACTGTACAGTACAGTACAGTACAGTACAGTAAATTGTGTTTCATTTACTGTACCTGTACCAAACTTTATGGCAGGAGGGAATGAATGTGGAGGGAGGAGGGAAGGGGGATGGTTATTGTTTTGAAGGGGAGTCCTCTTCAATAAAAACAGAGGGTAACTGCTCTTCGGGTGTTTCTGTTCTCTGTATCTTTTGCTGAGGAGAATCAGAATCTTGCTCTGCAGTTGCTTGTCTGATTTCTTTACGGAAGAATTTGTCAATTGTTTGCTGTTTTTTTCTCCTTTGCAAAATTTTGCGGAAAGTGGACATAACATTGTCATTAAAAATGTTAACTGCTCTATTTGCTACCACTTTATCAGGGTGATGTTATTCAACAAAATTTGCGATTTCTGCCCATTTTGCACACATTTCATGACTCTCTCCACAAAAACGTGACTCTCTCTCTCTCTTCACTCACACTGATGACGCAAGCAAGGCGCGCTGGGCCGAATGAACGCCATTCGGCTCAACTCGGCTCATCTCGGATGTTCGGATGTTCGAGTTCCAAATATTTGTTCGGATTCCAAGACAAAATTTTCTCGAATTTCCTGGTCGAATACCGATTTGGTCGAAAGTCAAGGCGTTCGAGAACCGAGGTATCACTGTAGATGACCTTTGAGATGCAACCAAAATAAAATAATGACAAAGGATTATATTTGGCTAACAGATGGGAAAGACACCAAAAGATTATCTCCAGACACCTGAGACCATGAAGATAGAAGACATTAAGAAAAAGGCACTGCACATCCTGCATGATAGAGCAACCAGAGTGAAATCAGAAGCAGAGTTAACGAAACTAGAATCTGCGACTAAAGGGGGTCCCCTGTTTCATGAAAGCAGAGCAGTCGAGACACAGCCAAGTCAACTAGAAGAAACCCCAAAGCCAGGACTTCTTGCAGGTGTGTTAAGATAGCTGTTACTTGTACTTGATTGGGCCTTTCAAACATCATTCTGAAAAAATATATTGAGAAAAACCAAATTAACATAGTATATTTAAACATTTTCAGCCATATGATTTTTGATAAAGCTTGCAATTGAAAGGCATAACTGTGACTTGATGAATAATCCTTTTTGTACCAGATCAAGCAAAGACTGCACAGATGAAGCCAGAACAGATGTACATCCATAGAACTCAGAAAGAAAAGGTGCCTCAACCAAGCACAGTAAATGGCAAATATCTTTCTCAGCACCTAGGTACAGCCCTCACTCTGGCATTAGCAGAAGTTGTAGAGAAGCAGCCGAGTGATCCTATAGAGTATTTAGGCCAGTGGCTGTACAAGTACAGAAGAAGGCTAGATGAGTAAAATGCTATGTTACTTTCAATTATACAGAAATAAATAGTATTCCCATAAACAGAGATCTTTGACTTATGCAAGGATTACTTGGAAACTGATGAACTAAAAACAATGCTATTTGGAGAATATGCACAATTATGGCTGCTTATTAGCTGCAAACTCTCAATTTGTTCTCTAGCCAACTATCAGAGTTGTTATTCATTTACTACTGATCCTAGTACTGATGTTTACCCAGAAGAGGCTGCTCTGTGAAAAAGCTAATAAGCACACTTCTTCAGAAGGAAGATCAAGCAAAGACAGGTAAAATCAGACAGGGGAAATCTGGATGGAAGACTACAAGGCATTTATAGAAGACACTTCTAGAGCAGCCATGAAGTCTATTAAAAGTATTAGAGTGATGCCTAACTGGCTGGAGGGGGCAGAGCTTTGTTGTATTTTTGTCTTATCTGATGTCTTCTTCATGTTGGACTTGTGATTGTGTATGATTTTGATGGGTCTGCCATCATGAGTATGGAATGTGGTGTCTCTTCGTTTTGGTGGCTACAATTTCTTGTTGACTGGCAGACTTGACGATTGGCGCAGTTCAGTGAGCTTCATGTTCACTTGATCAGTGAACTTTTGCATGTGCTGGGGTCATTCATTGTTCCAGTGGGATTAGTACCATCTGTTGGATGTGCTATTGGGAACTTTATTTGCTATGAAGTGTATTTTGGTCTGTATGACATGTTTGATATTTGGCCTGCAGATTGTGTTCATTTTGTGTGTTGATGCTGTCACATTATTCTCATGTCATACCATCTGTCATCTGTGAAGCTTGTCCACAGGGGAAGATAAGGCGCTATACAAGCCAACTGTTACTTGTTTTTCAGGAGACATTCAACAGTTACACTTGACAAAGAACCTGTATGTCTGGGATAGTTATATGGTACTTTTGATAGAGTTGAAATGGCCAAGAAACTTCAGCTGCCTATAATGACTTAGGAGGATGCTGAAGATATCCAACACAAGGAACAGCAGGAAAAAGACCACACTGCACTGTATATGCTGATCAGCAGATGTAGCATCACTTTTCTTATTCAAAGCGAAGAGACATGTAAATAATATCTGAAATATTCTGGCATGTAGCTATAATACTATGATATTTCCCCAGTTGTAGTCATAAAATAGTGAGTTTTTACAGTACATTTCCCCATGTAACAAGCTAAATGCATCATAAAGAACAAAATAACCAATATGAGTGAAACTACTGTGGCTGATGCGGCAGCCAATGTAAACCAGGCTTGTATGCAGAAAGCCCTGATTGGACTATCATCATGATAGCTCATGAAAATTTGGATGCAGGCCTATCAGGCAAGCATATGCAGGAGCCCCCAATAGCTGACTATTGTATAATATAGTGCTGCAACAGGAGCTACTGCATCATAGTTCATTCAAGGCTTCTTGCATAGGCTTGGCTGATAGGGTTGCCAATAACAAGACTTCAAGGAATGTGGCAAAAATAAAGAAGATAATGTGATTGAGAACACTGATGTCATATGTAATCCAGAAGACAAATACGGAATGCACATCTACAAAACAGAGAACATAAGAAAGCTCAAAAACACAGACATTAGGCCTTGTATGCAGGAAGCCCCCATTGTGTTGTCAAAATGAGCTGGAACAATATGTTATTAGGCATACCTATGGACAAGTATGTCACAACTTTGACCTCTTTCTATGCATAGTGATGTTTGTAGGCATGTACCTCAAGACCTTATTGGGGAGCGATTCACCCAAGTTCAGACAAATAGCATTTTGTACTGAGCTTTACCCAGTCATTAAAGAAAAATTCACTAGACCTTTAGAAGCGCGAAAAAGATCGTTATCCCCAACACCCTGACTCTTGTCAACAACAAAAGAGGCACAGGTATTATTATTTTGGACATGGATATTTAACAGTAGATCATAAGCTTTTTTTTGTAATCTTTCTTCCTGCATGCAGAAAATATGTATATAAAAGATACCTCAATGTCTCCACATAAATATGAATGTATGGGGTGTGTTCTCTGGAACTCTCAAATTTTATTTTAGATCAAAGAGAAGAAATCACACTGGACCAAAGGAAAAAAAACCCAAACCATGGTACCAAACATATATGAATGAGGATGAATAAACCTGGTGTAAATGGAGAGAATTTCAATAAATACTGCATTTCCAACACTTTCTAACAAAAGAAAATAACTTGTTTGTAATATCTTGTGCATTCTTATACAGTGTACCTATAAAATGGTATCAAGAATATGACAAGTATTAAATACAAGAAACACTAGCTCCAGGTCTGATTAAATGATAAACAGAAATGAATACTAAGAATTAAACATAAAAGATTATCGCTGTTACATTGCCACATGTACCCAAATAAAAACTGATAGTGTTAAATACAATTCTAAAGTTTACAGATCAATAACACTTATGACATACCTGCTTTAAGTGGAGGTGCTGACTGTGGTCTGTTTGGGTGCTTCTTCAGCCATTCCTTAAATTCAACATCTGCTTGCTCTTTTTTCTTCCTACGCAGTTCCTCCTCTTTCTGCTTCTGCTCTTTCTCTTTTATTTTCCTTTCTTTTTCCTCTTTTTGTTTGGTTTTTATCCACTTTGCAAAATTTTCATCAGCTTTCTGACGCAACTCCTCTCTTTTTTCTTTATCCTTTGTTTCCTGCTCAATTTTTAGGCTTTCCATTTTCCTGTTAAATTTCTCTTGATGGCTCTTTCTTTCTAACCAGTCTTGTATTAACTCACTTCCTCTCTTCAGTTTTTGCTCTTTCTCCTTTTCTTTTGCTGCCTTTTCTTGTTCTTTCTTCTTTTTCTGTTGCAGTGCTTCAGTCTTCTCCTTTCTCTCTTGCTGAGCTTTCTGTATCAACCATCTCTCCCATGCAGACAAACCATTTTCAGCTAAATGAATATCCTTCAGCTGCGAGTATCTTTCACTTATTGAATTATTATTATTCTGTTCTCTAATGCCCACTTGGTGGAATACTTTCCTGTATGAGGAAAAACACTGATGGTAAAAATGCATTTGGTTCAAGGAATACTGAAACCAATACTAAACAGCAATATATAAAAATAACAGTACATGAAATTCAAAAGTATGATGCACTGTTACACCTCATGCCAGAACTCTTGCATTTATATTCTCTGATAGTTAAACTTGTAAAGGATACAATAAATTCAAATTTACTTGGTGCATCGTATAACAGGTTTTCTGTAGAAAATGACAATATTTCATAATCTTTAGACGTCCTATCAAGCCTCTCCAGAGCTGTAACAGAGTGCATTTCAATAGCTATTTAGGACTGCACTAATGAAAGATCTTAATTTCTTATAAAAGCACTTCATATAAAGTTTCAGATGTCACAGTGCAATCAGCATGCCTACTAATAAGTAGCTGTAAAAAAAAAGTCTCAATGTAGAATGACGTTTTCTTATGTGTGAATGACAGAAAATATTGAAGATAACTTCAAAGAAACTTACCTTCTCTGCTTAACTGATTGAATGCTTTTTCTTTCCCTTTTGTTCAGTTTCTTAACTACTTCTTGTTGTTCTGTAAGATTAAGTTTTTCATCACTTAGCTCTGGTTCACTTATATAGCTATCATGGTCAAGAATAGATGTTAAAGATGCAGTTGAACCATCTGATGAGTAGGATTTTCGTTGGTTAACAACACTATCAGCATCAGGAACTAACATCCAAAGAGGCTTTGTCACTGTTGCTGTCACTGGACGAGGTCGGGCAGACATGCTTACAAGTATTTTTTCAAGAGGGAACCTTGGAAAGAAAACAACTATGAGCAACATCTTGAGAAACAAACAGGCCTAATGCACGAGTTCATGATGTCACTGCCCTTTATACTTCTTGAATGTTTCAAGCTGACTCAATCCAAATTTGGAGCATATTAAAGGAAACAGTTTGACACGAACAGCAACTTATGCTATGGGTTGTTGATTTGTATATGATTTAGAATAGGTTAATATAGTGTTGGCATAACTCATGGGTTCAGTCGTTCTGTCTGTGGTCTTCATTTAACATAGTTTACAGCTCGTTTAGACAAGGACAAGAAAACATTTCCTAAAGAATAAAAGAAACAGAAATCTACAGCTGCACCCCTTTTAAACCCATATGATGAAAATTGTTGGTAAGTGCTACTTAAGTGTTGCAGATGTGATCCTGCAAGATATAGATGTTAAATTTTATAACGATACACGCAAAAGTCATTCACAAGTGGATTTTCTCCCAGCGAAAGTCTACTGAGATAGATCAGCTAAATATTACGCTTGAATTACCTTCAAATAAGATTCATCTTATAAGTGTCGCTTCCAGACAGATTACGTACTCCGTTGTCAAGCGAAAACAAGTCCCAATCAAGTTTTCAAAATGGCGCCACGTTCAGCACGGACTGTTTTGTTGCGTAAAAAAAATTAGAAATGTATGAATCTTTTTAGTACTAAATTTTAACATTTAATATTATAATAAATTTTATTATGACATGTTTGGTTCTTGACTTTAGCTTGATTTAAATTCAATTGGGAATGAGTCCGATCTTTTCTTCGTGACTCTTTTGTTAGGGACTACGCGAAGATGGCAACATGGCAACGTTCTTACTAACAGCCAACTATAGCTTGGCGTTCTGCTTGCGTAAGAACTTTTTTCCTAGATTATAATGCATATTAGGGGCTATTAGTGTAAGTAATAAAATATATTCTGTTTCTTAAAGGTATTGTTTTCAATATTTCATTTTACGTGAACCACGGAAAAGCGTGAAACAATTTTAGTGTGTCATATTATGGCATACAGCTAGATTTATATCTATAAAGGCCATGTAGGGATTGAGTATGATCGTAATCAGCCATAAGACTCCCCATGCAGCGGCATATTGTGTGTATGTGTGTGTGTAAATGTCAGGAATATCATTTTATTGTGTGTAAAAGTGTATGCTGTCCAGAATCACAGTTTGTCTCTTAACAATTATGTATAGTAAATTGAACTGAACTGATCGAATTAATTGAGTGAAGGGTGTATAGGTTCTAAAACACTTACTGAAAATAATTATATTTAGATTAAGTATAAAAGTGATTGCTTGGGCCATTATATATATAGTTTATTTATGGTTGTAAGCATTTAGGGATGCTTATATAAATGTCAGACATAAGACTTTCATAATTCATATATGGTCTTTTAGGCATTTAAAAAAATTATATAAGGGAGGTATTTCACAGATTTAAAAAGATCTCCACACTATAGTGCAATTGAAATAAGGTGCTTGACAGCAATTGAAGATTGAACGTTTGTGTAAAAACAGGACACCATATTCTCTATCTTAAAGTTGGTTTTTTTTCGCATTTAGAAAAGGGAATAAATATCTGTACAATGACACCTACCAAAAGTTTGAATAATTGACATGATATAAAACAGTAATTTGAAATCTTGTGAATATGCTGAATGAATTATATTTTAAATAAAAGGTTTGGTGTACACATCTTTTTTTTCCCCTCAAACATTTTAGAACATTGTGTTCTCTGATTCTAACAGACTTTTAGGCCTGATAGTGTTCAGTGGCACAATGGCATCACAGGCTAATACTTCCCAAAGTGGAGATAAGAAGCTGCCTGTACTACATAACTGCAGTAGTCTGGTTTCCCCAGTAACAAGTCACAAGAAGCAGACAGTACCACAACATGAACAAGCTTCAGAATGGGCAGCAGAGATTCGCAGAAAGTGAGTTATGTTTTAGAAATGGTTTTGTTTTCTTTAGCAAAAAAAAAAATGTGGTCTTTTTATTTGCTAAACTTATTTTCATAAATTAGTTGGCTTTTTGATCAGAAGTACATTGCCATTTTTTTGTCTGTTAACTGG
Source organism: Pomacea canaliculata (assembly GCF_003073045.1). Taxonomy (NCBI): domain Eukaryota; kingdom Metazoa; phylum Mollusca; class Gastropoda; order Architaenioglossa; family Ampullariidae; genus Pomacea; species Pomacea canaliculata. The sequence goes on along the minus strand of NC_037594.1, from coordinate 10,756,992 downwards.
TTCAGTAATAGTGATAGTCTCTTCTACATTATTTTCATTTCAATTATTTAATCTGTTTTTAGCATCTCCATGACTGTGGATCAACACGAAGATGTTAATGAGGATGACATGATGAGACTGAAACAAGAACTTATTGCTGTTTTCATATCCACACTACAACAAGATAGGTAGTTCAGCAGGCTTATTATATAGGATGATTTTCACCTGATGCAATAACTCCACTGTATTCAGTTCCTGCAGACTAATTAATTAGTACATAAAACTGTAGCAGAATGGCCAACATGATGTTGTGTAAAATTAATGACTCACAAGTTTAGTGGGTAGTTTCAATCATGCATCTCACTACTAAATGTAAACAGTGAAAGCATGGCTAAAATGGGAGGATGGCTTTGTATACAAAACAGTGATATTGGGAGTAGGGGGGGGGATGCAGTAATGCTGGGTGGAAGGGCTGCAGGGTCATATCAAGGTAGAGCAAATGTTTTTGAGCAAGAGGAGGAAGGAAAGGAAAGAAAAGAAAATGAGGTGCACAGCAAGCAAGGGCTTACAGAAGGGAACCAGATCTGAGATCTACATGGGTGTTGCAGACACAAGCATGACTAGAAAAACATGAAAAGAATTCAATTAAGGGCTGGTCCTCAGTGAACATTTTTTTCCTGCCTTTACTTTCTCTGATAAATCAGATACCCATTTCTGAAGGTAAGCTGCTGGGTGGCTGTGGCGGGGGGAGATTTACAGACACACAACCAAACATGCTTTAAACAAGTGAAATCTTTCCTCTTCAGTCAAATGCACTGATCGCGGTCCCTAAGAGAGGAATCCTGGGATAGGAAGGAGCAAAGTTAAATGAATTTAGACAGTGACAATGACAATTCTTTATTTACGAGAGGTAAAATAAGCAAGAAAATGCTTTTTTCCATTTAGCCCTCGCCCTTTACAGAGAAAAGGCTAGGCTACATACATATTTAAAATGTAGAACTCAAGAAAAAAAAGGATGAAAATGTGTTTAGCATACCTTATATATAAATAAAAAAGCTTTGCCACCAGATTTACCACCACAGTACTTATTTTCTTTTTTTATCATTACTCTTACATAAGAATAAAACAACTTAAAGGATAAGTGAGGTGGGTACACATTTTTTTCTGATGTATTTCTGTAAAGCTCAGTGCAAGACAATATTTTCCTAAATCTGGGTGAATACACCTCTTTGGTTGAGATACACAGCCAACATCACTTTACAGAAGAGGTCAAAACCATGATATCACATTTTGACACAGATATGACCAATTAACATAGTCCCAGCTCTGCCATTGGCTAAAGCCATCAAAACATAAACATATCCATGTAAAGTTGTGGCTTTTTCAATAATAAATGGGTAAAACCTTTTAAAATTTTTCAGCCACAGTGCCTGGAGTTATCTGTGTGAAGTGCTTCAGCTCCTTGAAGGATATAAAGAGTACCTGGATTACTTTGAAACAAAGGCTGAGGTACAACATTACACTTGCAATGTACAATGATTATTAAATTACAGCTTTTTTGTACATTGCATTATGGCATAACTCCACCTCAGACATTTTTCCATGCCAACTAATAACTAGCTAAAAATATCAAGTTATAATTATTCTTTTATAAAATATTTGTATCATGAAGCTTGCTTTTAGAACATAGAAACACAATATTCCATTAAGCTACCCTTTGTGGTCTTCATTAACTCTTTATTCAAGGCTGCATTAGATGTAAAATATCCTTTATCATAATTTTATCTGTGCCTGTACATGTGAACTCTTCAGTCCTTATGTATCTAGAATCATTAATGCTCATTGAGCCTTGACTTAAATTCACTTAATATGTCTTGAAACAGCTCTTCTTTTTTATGATGACTTGCATAATGCAGCAGTGGTGTTTTTCTTTAGTTTCACCATTACCTGGAGCGAATAGTTCATCACATAAACAAACATCGCGAACGTCTTTTTGACCTACAGATTGAACAGCATCTGCAGAGAATTTTCCCTGAGGTCAGTTTCCTGTGAAACAGAGTTTCTGAGAGCAATTTCTTCATTTCTTCTTAAATTTTCTCAGCTTTATTGAAGCTGGGCTTTTAAGTTCTTTCTGTTGTTGAAGTGTTACTCCATCTATTGTGGATAGGTTATGATATAAAGTGATAGTTGTCCTTAATTGAAATGTGAAATGCTTCCTCTGCGTCCTTCAAGCATTTGAAATGCTAACATAGTGATGTAATACCTTTGGTGTCTGGTAGGAGATGGAGAGAACTGAAGAGGCATGGTGCAAATCCCTTGAAAGACTATTGTGCATTACCAGGACTTACGTCATCATCAGTACCCATGGTCTCTTTGTCAATGGTACAGCCAATGCAAAGCAGACACAGACGTCTGTTGCTGCCTGATGGTTCTTATCCATATTCTCTCCACATTCCTGTAACTATTTTTATTTATCGTATCTTGATATTGAAATTAGCTCATTACTGAGAGTTTGGATGATGTATTTTTTTCCGATGTTAAAAGGATGTGCCAGTGTCTTTATAGCTTATGTCATAACTGAGAGCATATTCTGGGCCAACAATGAAAGAAAAGGTAACGTGTATGTACCAATATTACTTTTTTCCCTTTTGTGGTGACTTCAGGTATGGATTAATCATACAAGAACAACACACCAGAGTTTGTAGGTAGAGAGTTGATTTTATTTTAATGTTAATGGCAATGACAAAAAAATATCACACTTTCTTGTCAAAGCCAAAGTCATTACTGCTTTTCTTTCAATGGCAAAATAAGCTTGCTAGTAGTTAATCTTATCTCCTGTTGTCATGCAGTTCTCACCCACCCATCTAGGTGCACACCCTGTGAATGGAGTAACTTGGCCTAAACAGTAGTGGGCCCTGCTTGCAGGCCTGGTCAGCAAAAAAGAAGGGCCACATGGCCCAACTCCACCAACCTGGCAGCTACTGAGTTTTTCAGCTGTCACACTGTTTCCAGGCAATAACCACATTCCTCAGGGTCATCCTTTCCTAATGAAGAATGGAGTAAGACAGGGTTGCATATTATCGCCAACAATCTTCCTGATGGTCATAGACTGGATTTTGCATAAAATGACCCAAGACAACAGCACCAGTATCCAGTGGACCTTCACCAAACAGCTAGAAGACCTGGACTTTGCAGATGACATGTCTCCTATCTCATCAACGACAGCAGGCAAAAACCAAACTGATAGGCTTTCAGAAGAAGTAGAGAAGGCTGGCTTAAAATTCACCAGAAAGAAAACTGAAGTGATGAGAATCAACAACAAACAGGAACTCCCAATCCAACTTCAAGGAGAGAATATCCTGGAAACAGACCATTACACATATCTGGGGAGATCCTCAACAAGGATGGTGGAGCGGACGATGACATCAAAAGCTGCATCAACAAGGGCAGGCTTTCAACAGCCTATGCCCTATCTGGAACTCCCAAGTATTATCCTTTCACAGCAAGACCCGCATCCTCAACTCAAATGTGAAGACAGTCCTACTGTATGGTTCTGGAACTTGGAGAATGACAAACACCATCAACAACAAGCTTCAGACCTTTACCAACCGATACCTATGCCATATCCGGGGAATAAGATAGCTTGAAAAGATCTCCAACATCAGCCTGTAGGGAAAAAACCCAGCCTAAATTCCACAAGTCAAGACACTAAGAAGCGCAAATTGGGCTGGATAGGATACACCCTGCTCTAACCAGCCAACACCATTGCCAGGCAGGCACTTAACTGGAACCCTCAGGGAAGAGGAGATTTAGGAGGCCAACGCTGAATTGGAAAAGATCAGTATAAAGTGAGGCAAAGGACATTGAAACTACATGGACCCAACTGATGGGAGGAGGGGGCAGCCCAAAACTGGGTCAGCTGACGAGATGTTGTTGCAGCCCTATGCTCCTAAAGAAGTAGCAAGGACTAAAACCTCATGGTCATGCTGCCACAAAAACATATGTGCATGCATAGATGTATATGTGTATATATTGGTCCTCTATCCCATCCTACCCAACCCACAAACAAGACAGTCCAGAAACCCAGATCAGATCCTGCTTGTAATGCAAGGACTGGGGATGTAGATCAGGCAGGGAAAATCCTAGGAAGTTTAAATAGAATGCATTTTATATCCAAATATTAATGGAGAAAAAAAATTGACTTGATGTGTACAGTTATGCTGTCTGGGAACAAACAGTGTCTGTCCAAACCTAAGATACAGCATTAAAATATACATCAGTCAGGAAGAGTACATTACATGATAAGAAAGTTTATTAATATTTCATTGTTCTCTTTTCTGCACTTATATTCTAAACTTCAACTATGAAATGTTCTGCTTTGGGAAAACCCACAGAGTAAGTGTGTGTCCATTAGATGTCAATTACATCATCTTTAAAATAGCAAGTGATCCTATTGTCACATACCTCACTACCTTCAGCTTTGTGCAACATATTTCCTGTGTTGTCATGGTCTTTATCTACTGAAATAAAGATATATCATGCTAATAAATTGTGATGTGAGGAATGGTGTAGTAACAGGACTTTTTTGCATAGAGATTTTAAATGTTCTGTGTATATTACAGTAAAAGAACATTCAGGAATGAATTCATTTATCTGAAAATGACCTGTGTTTGATTTCAGAGTGATGAGGAGCTTCTGGCTGCCAAAAAACTTACTTTTGGTGACGTCCGACTATCTTTGGGAAATGTTGCATTTGAAACGGCAGCAAGTAAGCAAATTTTCCAACACAAACAACTGTCAGAGATATGCCACAAAATGCATCAAAATTTGTGATACTTTTGTTAATAATAAATCCTGACCACAGAGGTGAAGTAGAGTATTATTTATTAGGTTCTGAATTGAAGTTTAAGGAAAATCTTTTTTGCTGTATTATGACAAGTCAGTCCATCTGTAAACAGGTGATACATCAAGAGAACAGCTTGTATGTTAGAGACAAATCTATTCATGCGCTGTTTTTGTTGTCTTCATGAAAAGTGCTCTATTGTTCCATCACAGAATGCTAGTACCAAGAATCTAAGTGAATGCTGTATTAAAGTATGTGTACATACATTTGCAGTGATGTGCTTGTTTGAGAGTTACAAGCATAAGGAGACATCTCAGGTTGGGAACATTCTAAAATGGAATGTGGCATATGAAATACATATAAATAGATTGTGCTTCTAATTGATAGGTTGATAAAAAATAAATGGAGTTAGATATGGGGGAGACTGGTAAGCAAAGGTTCTTGTAGGCTCACAAGAGAAGGGCTTTGTATACTTTTTTTTTCAGGAGAGTCAATCTGGAATCAGGCTCTGGGCACTACAGCTTTGGCCCTTAGTACCAACATACCAGAAAAAGTAAATTTCACATTTATTGGCAACATTTATGTTATTGATATTATTTTTACAAATTTTTCTATTAGGTACTGTTGTATTTTTTAATTAAAAAAGTGTTTTTCAATTTGTTTTAATGACCAAAGATGTGAAGTTTTATTTGTTAAAAAGATAAAACCCTAAGGAAAGCATGTGCTACATTTCCATGAATCTCAAAATAACAACTTAAAAGCTGGTATACACAGGAAGACAAATTATGTGGTAGAGACTGACATGGATGAGCTGGTCAGCAGGTCTGTCTGAAAAGCTGCTTTGGTCCTGAGGTGATAGAGGAGTCCATACTAAGGATGAGGATGCCGCACCCAAACCTAGGTGCACCCCAGCCATACAAACAGGGCTATTGTTAGATACAGTCACCACCCACAGCAGTTTCAAAACCCTGAAGTTATGATTAAGTGTTATCTCTACAAAGTGTGCAGGAATGTGTGCCATGAGGCAACCCTATTTATATTCTTAAATAACAAAATTATAAATTCTGTAGGTGGTTTAACAGACTTTTGTATTATAGCGTAAAACAACTGTAAGTTAACAGGATTTCTTTTTTTTTTTTTTTTTTTAAACTTTACGGTAAATTGAGTGAAAAGCTTTTATATTTTACAGTCAAAGAGTCATGGCAAAGATCCATTAGATTTCAATTACAATTCCTCACCGCCTTTGTCACTACGTTTATCCAGAAGACCTAGACCAAGTCCCAGTAAAGATTCAAAGGTAAAATAAAATGCATGATTTTTGTTGCCATCTGCAAAAGGTACAATCAAAATTAACAGTGTCATAAGAAAGTATACTTCTTTATTTTATTTTTTTTATTATTATTCTACAGTTTACAGTTTTTAATGTTAACGTTCTTGATAGAAATGTACCTTAGCAACCAACTGTTGTCAGTTTTAGTGTTATATACTTGTGCAGGAGGAAGTCCCTGTCATGAATGGGCGAGAGGCTGTGCAGTTCTTTGCAGGATGCAACCATATTGGCAAAATCAAGTCTTTATTTTTTAACCTTTCACCTTCACGTCATTTTGCACCATATGACCTTATTTCAGTCCCCAAAGCCAAGGTACACAAATGTAGCAAGTTTAGTGTCCAGATTCTCTGCCATATAAAGAGAGAGACAATACAAGTTATTTATCGCTTTCCTATTCAAGTTTTAGAAGATCCTTTATCAATGAATTATTGGAGAACTATCAAAGTTTGATTGACATCAATATTTGTTCATGAATCAATATCTGTACAGTATTAATCCTGATCCTGTTCTTGTTATTTATATATATCTTTATTGAACACTATGTCTCATACTGTTTCATTGAGGTATTTAATTTCAGTTTGTTCATGTTTCTAATGCTAATACACTTTCCTTTTTAGGTAAACCCAGAGCATTATGTGTTTTCATCTTTTGGAGTGCTGCATGTGTACCCTGACCAACCTTCAGAGAGCATGACCTTAGCAGAATGGCAGCGTGAGGCTGTCTTGTGGAAAGCTGTGTCAGCAATCCCTTTCTTCAAGAACTTTCTCATCCGGAAGATGTTTTACAGGTCAGCTTAGATTTTTTTTTTTTGAGTAATCACCATTACATTTTGTGAATTTGGTGGAAATTACACTTAGGCAGTGTTTTAGACCCATATGATTAAATTTTTTTTTTTCCTTCACAGATGGTTGAAAAACAAGCTGTACCAGGACTATGAAAGACGGCGGAAAACAGTGGCTAGCAGTTTGCTTGCAAATATTCCTACATTTGGTGCAGCCCTTCAACAGGTCTCAAGGTATGTTTGCAATTTTGATTTTATAGTTCTGCATCTTAGCTGATAGGTGAACAGAATAAAACTGAAATACTCCCATATCCAGAGGAAGAGTTATGAAAAAAATTAAATGCATTACTACTTATGATTTATATTATGGAAATAGCAGGGAATGTTCCATTAATGACAGGTAGTAGAATGAGTTTCATCCCCCAAATCTCATGTCTGCATTTAGTGTTTGCTAGCCAGAAGTTATTTTGTGTCAAAAACCAGCCAGAGGTTATTTTGTGTCGAAAACCAATCCATATGGAGTAAAAGTGTCTCAAGATGGGAACTATTCACTGGTCAGGTGATCTACACATTTCAGGTTATAGGGTTTACTGATACAACTGTAGTTGTAAGGATAACTGATAGCTGTCCTGGAAAACTTTCACCTGTTTCACATCAGTGTGATTACATTAAAATAATTTTGATGATTGTTTTGATCTCTAGTTGGTTTTTTTTTTCTTTTTTTTAACAAATACAGAATTTCTGGCCTCTTCTCTTTCACTCTTTTCAAACATCACAATCATTCAAGTCAGATTTAAAGACAATTTCTTCTGCAAATGTTGCTTATTGTTGATGATTCCCTTGCTTGTAACTTCATTCTGTTGTTTTTTAAAATCTTATTGTATTATGCAGTAACTTTCACCTACTCATTTCTTCTTACTTGAAGGTTGCTGAAGGAGCTCATGACTGTGCAGTTTCTGCCATTTGAGAAAGAGTAAGTAATAACTCAGTGGTTCTAAAGCAAGAAGTGGTATTTTGGCATTGAATCTAATAAAAGCTGAGAAATGAATCATTAGTTTTTTAAGGTCACTTTCCTACTTTAATATACTGCTACTTTTCAGCTATGTACCAGTCTATTAATATACATATTAATAACACACATAACCTTTTATGGACATTTAAATATATTTCTGTACATTAGATTCAAAAGGATTGAGCAAATGATTATATTGTGTCAAACATAAATATGATGTCTGCAGTAAAACTTACCAGCTCACAGAATATGAAAACAACATAAACTACAAAAACATACAGGCAGAGCATATCCTGGAAAAATTCTTCAAGTAAGTTATTTATAAATTAATATGTTTTGATGAATTCAGATGAAATTTAGATTGTCAATCTAAATGGCAAGTTTCCAACTTAACAATTGTTTCTGTTTTTTCTTTTATGGCTATTGAGCATATTCAAATTCACTCAGTTGATTTCACTAAAGCGACTAACTGCTGGCTAGCCAACATTTGTTTCAATGCAGTCTTATCAACAGGTATTGCAAGATGGTAGAGGATACAGTTGCAGAAGAGTCATTCCGCAAAATGAAATACTGTGAAGAACAAGTCAAAAAGAAGACCTACTTGTGAGTTTGAAATTACCTTGTTTTTTTCATTGATTTTAGTCCATCACATTAGAATCATGAATATTATATGCATATATATGCAACAAAAGATCCCATCAGATGCAGATCATAATTATTCTGCCATTTTTTGCAATGATTTTCTTGCCAGTAATTTCACTATTTTATTGTCTATCAATAATACCTCAAAGGGCATAATGCAACAGTATATAAATATACATTTTTTGCAGTGAATTTTCCCCAGCTGTCCATTAGAAGTGTATTATTATTACAGCTTCTACCTGGACTTTATTAAGCAAGATTTAATAAACTCCAGTTGCAGTTATTTGCTTAAATTGGAAGCCAGATAATATGTCAAATTTCAGATGAAGTTTGTTTCTTTTGCAGTTCTAAAGACTCCCTTCACCTTCAAACAATGAAGAAGGAAGAAAGAGAAAAAAATTTGCAAAAGGCCAAGAATGAGTCTGGGTATGATGTTTTAAACATTTTCTAGTTGTAAATCTGCTAAAACTACACACAGGTCATTCTGGTATAGCTTCACGTGCTTATGTGTTTGTGTGTGTTTGTGTGTGTATGTGTGTGTGGGTTGGTGTCTTTTTTTTCATTAGGCGTCTTGGAAATTTTGTGAAGCTGGTCGACCAGATGGTTGTGGAGCACCTGTTCCAAATAACCAAATCTCAAGTGATAAGTTTTGTGAAGGATGTGCTGGCTATTGATGGTGAGGCTCAAAGAGATGGCTTTTTCAAGGCAAATCTGGTCTTCAACAAACAAGGTCAAAATTGAATTTTGCTATTCAAAGTGTTTGGTAGATTTTCTTGAAGATTTCTTGGGGTGGTTACATGAAACTTATTTCTTTTTTTATAGGTGAAAGTGCCAATAGAATGAACAGTGTCTCTAGTTATTTAGGTGTTGAAAGTAGATGCAAACAATTTGCAGCATGGTATAGACGAAATGCACATAGAATACACATTTAAAGCATACCCAGAAAGCATATGAACATCACAGTTTGCTTGCATACAGTTCTTTGATTTATTTTGTCCTTTTCCCTATTTTGAAATTAATGCTCAGGATCCATATTATTTCAGATTGTTAATGAACAAAATCTTTCTCTTAGATGTGCTGTGCCTATCTCCAAGCAAAGAGAGGTTCCAGAAAGTTCTCAGCAGCACACTAAATGGCATTCCAGCAGTGTTGTGTAGCTGTGCCATTCCTAAGGATGGTTCCCAGCAGGATAAAGAGTTTGCAGATGTTGATTCCAGTAGTCCCCACATACTGCATGATCCTAAGTCAGTTGGCCAATTTTGATTTACATTATCTGCTTAGATATGTTTGAGTATGAGCATAGCCAGATAGATGAATGATGCAGGCAGAGCATTTACATGGATGTCTCTTTCTCACGTTCTGTGCAGTTTACATATCAGTTTCCACGGGCTTCAAGAGTGAAGCTGATTTTTGTAAATGCTTCTGTGCTTAAATGAAATACCAGATAAACATTCTTTGTGTGGGCACTAGATGTGTGGCTGGGAGGTCTACCTGCCTGGTTTTTTACCTAGGCAATGCTGTTTCCAGGCTGGTACACTGGGGTCTGTAAGCTTTGGCCACATAGACAAAGAGGAAGGGGGTAGAGGTCATATTGGGATAAGAAGATCAGAGTTCAAAAGAGAAGGACATTGATTTAGACAGAGCATAGGTTCTGCCTCACAGATGAGATTAAAAGCTAAATGAAGAGATTTCTGGAGACAGGCAACATTAGCATGAGTGGTGAACTCTGTTTTCCTCACCAGTTTTGTGAACAGGCAATGAATAAAGAAACAGGGACTCACCAAATGTTCTTTGAGTCTATGGGCCACGTAGGAGAATGAAATATAACCCCATCCTCTGTTACATTTTCATCTGCACTATCAAAGAAAGCTGAGGAAAGGCATCATTCAGTGATTGAGAAGAATACACTTCTTTTTCTTTCAGAACATCTTCAAGTCAGACACAGAGAGATATAAAAAGTGTTTCAACATTCCAGGTCAGCTTGTATAAACATGATAGTATGACAGGAATCACCATGTCTGAACAAGAGTCCCAGATTGGAGAAGGCCTTGTGGAAAGCAGTATGATAGAACAAGAATCCTGGGCTCAAACTGCCAGTTTATCAGTGCCTCATCTTCCTCGTGCTGGTAAGAGAAGAATATGCTACCTGTTGTTGATTTTAAAATAGCTGTCCTAAGTCAGAAAACATTTATTAATCTTTTTTCAAAGATGTTGATAGTTTGCATTATTTCGAATGTTAAAAATATTGTTGTTGATATTTTAATATTATCTTCATTTTGCCTTTCTTGTGAATCTAAAATTTCTTATTTTGTCTTATTTTTACTTGTTCACATGGCTTCAATTTTGTGCAGGATTCATTTAGTAGTTTTGGCATTGTAGTGAAAGGTTGGTTTGCATCTGAAATTCATCGTGGCTGTCAACATATTGCAGATACACCTACCAAATCGGAAGATGACCTTGGTATTGCAACTCCTGACCTTGTATTGCCTTCACTAAGCAACACGAGACTTGCAATAGAGGGTGAGGGATTCCTTGGCCAGTACGCTCCCTTATCACAAGCTAGTTTGGAAGACAAGCTGACCCTGGAGTGAGTTAATTGTTGAAGAACAATTTATGTTGAGTATGTAAGATACAAAGGATGGTCAAAAAAAGTGCTTAGAAAATGAAATATAGAGAAAAGGATTTATTTTTGAAGAAAATGTATTTTTTATGTTTTCAGAAATACTTTAGCTCTGTTCAGTTGTACTTTCCATTAACTTTTATGCACTTTTTGTGCCTGTGAATTTAGCATACAAAAACACTGCTTGAAGTCAACTTTAGGCAGAAGGTCTTGCATAGTGGAAAAGTTAGTCTTTTGTTTTCGTGTCTGTTACTGGATAACCTACCTCACAGTATACACCTCTGCACACTTTGTGAAGATAAAGTTTAATGCATAGCTAGAGCCATAGCTTGTTGTTTGTTGTAGCATCTGTAGCTACTAGTGTAACCACTGCCAAGCAAAACAAACTTACGACAAAATTTTATCCTCAGAATGTAAGTCCTGGTTACTGCTGGACTTCTGGTTGAGGTGGTGATGATTTCCACATTCAGTGCTGTGACTTGCTGTCTCCTGACTTCCCTCGCCACACTTCTCCCTTCCCTTTTATTTCCACTGGAAACTGTGCCATGTCTGTCCAGCCCTATCAAAAGACAGCACTGATTGTGTTGCTGGATTCTACCTAGCAGGAAATTGGGTGTGGACCTCTCCTCCTTCTAACCACCACCCTTTCCATGCTCCTGGCCAATCAGCCTTCAGCTAGCATCTAACCCAGCCTCTACCACATCTCCATTGTAACCTGGAGGATAGAAATAGTTGCATGAGTTTTGAAAGGATCAAAGATTTGGAAATAAACATGAAAACTGCCTCCTATGACTCCAAGCACTCAGTCAAACAAACTTTTCATCGAATTCTCATCCAGCATACCATATAGGACACACTGGCTCTTGAAAACAGTATTTGTATGTGTTATACAGCGGTATCTTTAATCAGGTGATTTCACACTATGAAGGGAGTGGGAGGGGGTAGGAAATCAGAGTTCCAAGAGAAAACCACTAATGACCGGCCCTGAGAACAGGTGTCACAGAGGATGGCCTGAGACAAGACCTGAATCCAGGGCCTTTAACTGCAGGGATGACAAAGTGAGTGTTCTAACCTCTATCCTATTGGGCGCCGACTATACACCCTGATATTTGGCCTTGCTTTTTTCTATCCTCGGTGCAGAGGCAGTATGAACATGGCAGAAGAGCATGTTCAAGAGGTCAGTCATCACCTGCACTGGCCTTTCTGTTTGTTTCCCCATTCCTGCTTTATGAGCCAGTGCAAACTGTTTATACAAACAAGCTACTGCTTTAGCCTCTATACAAATACTTCATTTGTTTTTCTTTTTCTTTGTTTGAAGTGAAGAATATCAAGCAGCTCTCAAAATCCAGCAAAACCTCATGCAGTCAGCTCTGGATGAGATTGAAACTTACTGTGAATTCAACCGTTGGCTCAATGAGATTCATATTTTCTGCCGAACCTGGAATGAAAAGTCAGTCAAGGAGTTCCGTGGAGCTGTTGCTTTTACCATAGAGGTGCGAAACATTCATCTTTTCTTGCTGGTCTTTTTTGCTTGATCTAAATACTATTTTTGTACATACTATTTTCAGAGGTTGTATTCTTTTTTATGTCCATTATAATAAGATAAAATTGTCATAATTTGCTCATGGAAGAATTTTTCATGAGTTACTCTTGCTTTTGACTACATATTTTCTGCATTCTTGGCTGCTTTCTTGCAGCAAAAGCTAACAGAAATTCGCCAGTGGTCAGAGAAAGTGCGCAACTTTGACAGAAGTTTCATCACTGAGAATGGCATGTTCTTTGTGGACTGTTCTGCAGTTCATGAAGGGCTTCTGCCATGTCTCAATCACATCTACCAAGAGTTGATTGCCTTTGTTGCTGATGAAGCCAAAAGTCTTGCTGCCACCTTCTGTGAAGAGATGAAAATAGTGCTAAAGGTTGATATTTGGTGTTTTAGTATATAGGTATTGATTAAAATCAGGCTTTTATTTGAAAGAGATGCTGTTGTATGTGACAGGTCATGTCAAATCTAGAACAGGAATATTTTGTTCTAATATTTAAACATCTTTTGAAAGAAATTTAAGACGGGACTTAAGTAAAATGTGCCAATGATACAGAGACAGCAGAAAGTATGTTTCTGTGCACAGAATATGAAGGACAAGCGAGAGACAGTGGAGTCATTTGCTCAGTTTGCCAAAAATTATTCACAGTACAAGAAGAATACAGTACAATTTCAACAGCGTGTGGAATACATCAAGTCGCTTTATGAGGTAACATAGTCAAAAAGTCAAATGCAAGGTACATTTTTTAACTTTAAAATGTCAAGGTGGTTGTTAATTCTGCTTAATAAATTATACAAAACTGTAGCTCAGAAGTATAAATAACATGCTTGAGTGGTCTATGGTTTTTCAAGATTAGAAAATTAAACATATATTAATTTGTAAAAGTAGAAAATAACACAAAACTCACCAATGCAGCAAGATGTTAAGTTTTTATAATAGGAAGTTAGCATTCCAGTTCAGGATGAGATGTGAATTCTTTACACAGAGAGGTGAACAGTGAATAGAGGAGATGACAGAAAGTTTTTACATGGCTGACTAGATTCCCTATAGAGAATGAAGCAAAATATCTCATGACACAGGTTATCCGCATGAGCTACCGACAGCTGACTGCTGAGGAGGAGAAAGTGGAAGAGAGTGTCTGGTCATCATGGGAAGCATTTCTGATGCAGATGCAGGATGCTGGCGAATTTATCAACACCCAGACACCCCTTATGACTCAGCAGCTGGAAGAGACATTTGAGGTAAGTCAGCAATTCCTGCTGATGACCTTTTGGAGAGCATGTCTTTTGCTTTTTTTCCACTCTGTCTCAGCCCTCTCAGCTATACCTGTTTAACAACATTTTACATATTCAAAAGTCATTATCTATTAAAATAATTTGAATTAACGGGCTTTACATCTTATTCAGTTTCAGTTAGTTGCCGTTCTTGAGTTCTCTTCATGTCTCAGATCTGATTTACAGTCATATTGATTAATCTTACAAGATGACTCACTGTTAATTGAATTTGATAAATTATGCATTTTCAGAGGAAGCTTTACATAAAGTTGTGCTTTGTCTTTTCTCCACAACAGGAAATATAATTCTTTTATTACCAAAAAAAAAAAAAAAGAGACTTGGTAAGATGGTTATTAGTAAGTCATTTATCAAAATCAAATATCACATGCACACTGTTCTTGACTGTCACACTGCTTAAAAGAGCAACACTGCAATGTTTGCGGACACTTGTTAAAACATGTTGTTCATCTAATTTCTGTTGTTTTTATGGCTTTAAAAAATATTTTTGTTCATTTTTCTCTGAGGTGCCAAAGTGATGAACATACATATTTATATAAATTTAAAATGACATTGCTATTTGCACTATTTTTGTCATTCTTTAGAAGTCAGTGTAAGCTGCCACTTCATCTTGCAGTTATTTTTCTTGGGGTATCTGCATGTTCAAAGCTATCTGAATAGCTGTTCATATAGGACTAGTTGTGTGTGGAAGGCAAAATAAGTGAGGTGTAGGTGATAGCACCAGAACTTCTTTGTCAAACTGGAAATTGTGATGTGTGTTGATAATGGTGATGGTGTTTTCAGTGACCTGTGTTTCATGTCAGTTTCCTTCAGTTAGTTTTCAATTCAACATTTTTCACTAGGTGTTTTATTGTCTTCTGTAAATAAGGAGCAGAGCCATCACTTTCTTTCACTTAAAAGTGTTTTTTTAAAAGTATGCTTGATGATCAGCCCATATTTTTACCCCACCATGCAGAGGAGTCAGACAAGAGAAAGACATCAAAGATATTTTATGCTGTTATTAGATTTGAATGTAGTTTGCTCATTATTTCACTGAATTAGCAAGACACTTGCTTTAGTTGCATGAAGTTGTTTTATTTTTTTTACCATATTGCTGACATGATTTTGTTTGTGATCTAATCTGAGTGTCATTGCACAGCTTCTTTCGAAAAGTGGGGCAAAAGACAAAAGGATATAAGGACAACAAAACTGATATCGATCTTTCATACTATTTTCATGGGAAAATAATCAAACATCAATATAATAGTTTTGATTATTGTTCCATTTCCCCCCAAAAGTATTAAACTTCATATATCTAGTCTAACTAAAAACTTGTTCAGTCATGCATTCTTGCTTATATGCTGGAGTTTCACACATTATCTGAAGTGTTTGCTTGAAAATATTAAAGTGAAATTAATTAAAAATTTCTGGAAAATGTTCAAAAGATAAATAAGATGCATGTGAAAATCTATTTTTCCTGTGTTCTTTTCAAGTATTTATGTTCACTTTTTCTGTTTATTCTTTCAAGCATTCAGGTTCATTTATTGCAGTAGCAGGTTGCATTGATCTAGTTATGTTTTATCGGATGTGTACAGAATTTGTTAAAGGGAAAAAGTGATAAAGTACATCTGAAAAAAAATTGATTAGGCTTAGAAGAATGTATTAGTGATTATATATGCTTCTGATTACTAAAGACAGGAATCATTAGTTTGCTTCATATTTGATTTTTATGTAAAGAGATTTGGTGTAACTTCATTTGGATATACATACACACATGAATGACTATTTTTATATTTATATATAGAGACACAAATACACAAATATCATGCAAATGTTATTGATTTATTTTTATTTTGCATTTAAGATCAAAGTGCATCACTCCAATGTTTCTTTTACTCCTCAGACACTAGAAAAAGAGGCTAAGCACTTAGCAGAACAGGCAACTAGTGGCTGTTTTCTGGATTCTAACCAAAATCCACTTCTTGTGCTGAGGATGATGAAGGAGGTCGGTGTTATTTTTATTTGTTATATTCTGTTATAGCTGCTTTTCATGCCAATTATGTAGATAGAACTAGCAAGTATTTTTCCTTGTGCAGTAAGATATATTTGCAAGAAGGGAGATTAAAAGTTGTTGTAAGTAGTTGTTTTAATTAAATGATTTTATCCCTGTATCATTGTGAATGTTGCTTTCTGTTTCTGATAGCTGCGGGAGAAGTTTTTTAGAACGCAGCTGCAGCTGCAAGAAGCAAGCCAGTGGAGGGAAGCTATTGTAGGTGATCCATACAACCTCAAGTTCCTTAGCGAGATGACAGTACGCATGGATGTGCGACAAGAACTTTGGAAATATATTGACGTGTCCTCAAGCACCATCAAAGATTGGAAACAAATGTTGTTCAGAAAGGTGAGTGAAATATTTGGAGCTCTGTCACATCTTTATTTATACAGCAAACAAGATGACAGAAGTAAGAGGTTGTTCACATTTTTTTATGACAATCTTTTTCTCTGGCAGATGAACATCAAGAAAGCTCTAGAGAGGGTGACAGAATGGTTGTCAGCTGCTGCCCAGCTAAGACCTTACCTTCCTGAGGGTGATAAAGTCCTCATCTCTTGGTATTCCAGCATGCAGGACTTTCGAAAAGATCTGCCTGTACTGTTTAAGCTGGCAAATGATGCATTAAAGGTCGTGTAATGTTTGCTTTGTTCACTACTCTCAGCTTCCACTTGAAGTGCTTATTGTGACTCCATTTCTGTCCAATTATTTTTTCCTTAGTAAAGCACTTGAAAACATGAATGTATGAAATTGTATGATTATTTTTGATGTAGAAAGTTTTGGATAGTGCTGTTAGTAAAGTCAGGTAGAAGAAAATTCCTGAGCAGTTTGTTTTTTTCCTGCATACAGGACCGACACTGGCATGCTATCTTCCTTGGCATGAATGAACCATACATGGGCAATACGCAGTTTACAGTGGCAGAGCTGATGAGCTACAACCTGTCTGAGAATGCAGAGCTGGTGCACAATGTCTACCTCTCAGCCATTGCAGAGTATGACCTGGAGCAACTAATGGCTCGCATCAAATCTCTGTGGCAGGATAAAAATTTCAAAATAGCAAAACATATTCCAGACAGCATGTTTGTAAAAGGTGTGTTTTTCATTAAGATTAAAATCCTTAAAATGTGAAGTATTGACATTTTAATCTCTAAGAAATAGCCATTGATGACTGAGTACTGCGAAATCCATGATGGGTTTCATAGTATCATATCAAAGAACAGTGGATCTTGCCACTGAAGACAGATAACTCCTTGTTGCATTATGTTGGATGACATACTTTATGAAACATAGCAATATATATAGTCAAATCAGGAGAGAAAACAGCATGAGGTTTTTTGTGGGGGAAAAAGAAAGGGATGCATTTGCTAGAGCTATCATTTGTTGCTATGATTCTTTTGTTGATGGCATAGATCGTGCTAAGCAACCTGGGTCAGTACAGAAGGCTAGCAAGATGGAGCGCTACCGTCAGGAGAGAGTGGCTGCAACTGCTGGTGCTCCTCATGGTCTTGATGTTGCTAATGACGACCTTTATGTCCTTATTGAAGTTGAGGAGCTCAAGTACCAGCTGGAGGTAAAGCACAGGTAGATCTAGGGTCAAGGTTTAATCACTGTATAATGTATTTAACTAACAATTCATGGTCATCTCTCCTGTTTAATATAGTTTTATAATTTCTTTTTCTTTATCTCTGAAGGACAGCCGCATCAGTGTAGAAACAATGTTGCAGTCACCATATATAGGTGACATTGAGAGTGAGGCTAAGGAATGGAGCAGTGCTTTATGCGAGATAGAAGAAATCACAGATCTATGGGTCGTTTGCCAGAAAAAGGTACTTGCCTGAGAATTGGGTAGCAATTATTTCCAATCACTTATGGATGTTAAATTTCCAGATAGGTGTGACAATCTAATTTTTAAATATATTTTTATGCTAATGGCAAATAATTATTCAGTCATATGTCTGCAAGAAAAATCTTGGTTTATAATATCTAACTAGCATATTCCTGTTAGCTAAAAGGTAAAAGATATATAACTTGGGAAACATAATATACTTATACTTTTATTTCAGTGGTTGTACCTTTTGAAGATATTCGAGCAGCCAAAGCTGTACCGCAAGTTGTCACAGCATGCCTTTAAATTTGAAGCAGTTCATGCGAAATTCAAGGTATGTATTTTGAATTACAAAACCAGACAAAATAATCTTCCAAATTATCTTGAACACTCACAGCTGAGAATTTGAAGCTTTTAGATTAGAAGATAAAGTACAGACCAAAGGTTAACCTATTTGATTTTGTGTGGTTTTTTTTTTTTTTTTTTTTTTAGTAAAGTGCTTTGAGCTCACCTTTAATGGTGGGGAAAAGTGCTAAAAAAACAACTTTATTATTATTATTAAAACATTGAGTCCTGTAGCATTAAGGAGCCATGACTAACCAATGGTCTGACCACAGTGTGTAGTTAGCCTTGTAAAAAGTGGATCAGTCTGGCTACAGTACTAAAAGATATTACCAGCATTGTTCTCAGCACAACCATGCCAAAATCTGCCCATCATTTACAACATATTTCTTCATAATGCATATTAAAAAAATTGCATAATGTTACTTGATCATGCTTTATATTTAAATACTTTGCAGGACTGGATGCGTGTGGTGTCCAATGACTCGAAAGTCCTTTCTGTGGTCAACAGGCGCAGAGGTGAAAAAGGGTACCGCCTTTTACAGGGAGATAACTTGTGCTCTCTGTTTCTCAGTCTCATACAGCAGCAGGTGGAAAAAAAAACTTTCTGTTATGTTTGGTTGAACAGTATTTAAAGAATGTAACAACTGAAATGATTTATATTTCTACAAACATGATTGGATCCATGTGTACATGTATTTGTGTGTGTGCCCACATGCACACAGAAATGAGAGCAATTGAGAGCATGCCTGTTATATCTACTTGCAGTCTTCCCCCTAGTTATCTAATATTTTTGTCATGTCAAGACTGATTATACAGCTGCCTTTGGTATCCTTGAACTTCTTTTCCAGTCTTCACAATTATATACAGATATCTTTTTTTACCTTACACAGGGAATAGTTATAATCTGTATATGCATTGTACTACTTATAGGACGAAATTCTGCAAGACCTGGAGCAGTACCTTGAAAAGCACCGTGCACATTTTCCACGTCTGTATTTCCTGTCAAATGGGGATCTTATTGATATGGTTGGAGTCTCACGCAGTCCTCAGAGTTTATTGCCATTTGTTCGCAAATGCTTCCCAGGTGTCACCGACATGAGCTTTGTTCTTCCCCCAGATCTTGAAGGTCTCAATTCAGTCCTGGACTTTGCACTCAATAGTAAGTGTATTGCAAATATGCTGAAGGAAGTTCATTGCAACAAAGTGAGATGTTCCTCAAGTTACTAAAATAACGAGATTTTCTCCTGAGATATATGACTATATTATTAATGAGTGTCTCCATTTTGTTACAGTTCTTGAAGACTAAGTTAATAGATATCAGTCTGTTGTACCTGCACTAGCACTAGTGATTATTTAGGCTATTAGATGATGAGAGGATCTCTCAGTTGTTTGAGATCACTACTGCTAAAATGTTTGTGGATGAAGCATTTATGTCATCTGGATAACCTAAACAGTAGCAGACATTTAATGTATTTATTGAATTTCCTTTGAAAGAATTGTGCATATGCAGGTGACAAGCTGCAGGTGGCTTGTGTGAAAGGAGCATGTGGAGAGGAAGTGAGTCTGTACAAACGCCTGGAGCCCCACCCACAGGCCAGTGCCTGGCTTTACAACCTTGAGTCCATTCTGAAGAACACAATGACCATCCTGCTGCAAGCATGTGTCCAGGTGTGCATGGAAGAAGGTGAGGTCACATGTTATATATGCTGATGCATGAACTCTTAGGACAGGCCAGATCCATTCAGAACTAAGAAGCAGGCCTAGGCCTAGGCTAGGATTTGCTGACTTTTCTGTATCATTTACAGGTATCTTATAGGTCTTCCCATTGGTCTTGTGGTTTTTTTTTTTTGATGAAATGGTTTGGAATAGCTTTATCAGCATTGCTCTCCATCCATTCTGGGCTTGAGTGGAATTATTCCTAAGGCTGGATCTACCACACATAATCTCCAGTTTGAGAACTTTTTCAGGAACACGCCAGCCTATCCTGATTCTAGAAGAACTGTCAAGATCAGGTGGAGCACAGGTAGCAGAAATGGCAGAGATAACATCGAAGATCCGACATCAGTATCAGCACTGGCTTCTTCACTTTCCTGCACAGTGTGTGCAGATTGCTGACTGCATTCTGTGGGAGCGTAGCATGGCTCGTATACTTGAGAAGACAGATCAAGAAGAAATGAAAATCCTTAGGTGAGTGCCTTTCTTTGATGCTGCACATTTTTGTGAAGCTTACATGCTTCTCAGAAAAAGATCCAGAATATGATTGCCTCATTTTTGTACTTTTGCTATTATTTAATAAGTCTACTTACAGCACTCGTCCAATGATTAACTACAAAGTCATTCTTGCCTTCAGTAAATGGAAAAGTCACTCAACTAATTAATTGTAGTAAATGTTTACATGTGCAGATGCAACCTGTCTGCCAAGATCGACCAGTATGTGGATGTCTTGCATGAATCATACAAGAACCCTGACCTGGACAATGAAATGCAAGAACATCTTTCTTGCCTTCTCAGTTCACTTGTAATCCAGAGCATCCACCATCGAGATGTTATGGACAGTAAGGTTTTGGCTGTCATTATATGCTTATCACCCTATTGAAAATGACAGATGTCAGATTATCTCTATTTATAGCATTAGAATTGTAACACAAGAGAGCATAGGGCATTTTCTACAGTTGTGCACAGACCACTTTTTTTAATGTGTAATGAGTTAGAAATCATTTTGAGAAATTTAATTAAAGCTCCACAGACTGACTTGTTCAGAAGCTGTCAC
Organism: Pomacea canaliculata; assembly: GCF_003073045.1. Taxonomy (NCBI): domain Eukaryota; kingdom Metazoa; phylum Mollusca; class Gastropoda; order Architaenioglossa; family Ampullariidae; genus Pomacea; species Pomacea canaliculata. The sequence goes on along the minus strand of NC_037594.1, from coordinate 10,735,983 downwards.
AGTCAAAGTATGTGGACTAACCTTTGCTTGGTATGCAAACTAGAATCGCTTTCACTTATTATGACTGAGCAAGTACATCTGATAAACAAGGCTCAGAAGATGTCAGTTGTCTAAAGCACAAGCAGTACAGAGAAAGCATTTTGTCTAACAGCCACATGAAGAACAGATTACACAGAAATATGATTTAAAAAATGATCACTTTGTGATCTAATATATGTTTACTCCCCCTAAAAAACTGTTTATGACCAGATGCATTTCTAACAACATTTGATTAAATTGAACTTACTTGTCATTTGGGGAGTCAGAGTCTGTGCTGTCTACTCAATGAGATCAGTTTCTCAAAATACAGTATGCCTGTGTGATCTCTCATGGTTAATACTTAATGCAAAAGGTGGGACATTCTATCTGAAAATTCCAACTTATTTGGTGTCTTCTTTTCTCATCCACCTTTTAACACATTGCATAATAAAACAGCTGTTCTCTTCATGTAATTGAACATTAACTTGTGATAAATGTAGTCTGGCCTAACAGCAGTTAACATTATAGGAAGTGGATAGCCTTGTGGTTATGCAATGACATGCAACCCAAAGACTTGCACATTAGCCAGTTTGATACCCATATTGCACAGCATACTTTCCCCACTTGACCTTGCTGTTGAATGGGTACTTAATTCCTTAAAGGGTTGTGAAAGATAAGGTAGTAGGGGAGAGAGGATGGGCACCACCCTTACAAAAAAGCAGACCTCAAAAAAAATAGGGTTACTAAAACTTTACTCCACATAAAGGATTACCTTTACTGTAATATTTATTATTATTAATAACATATATTTAGAATGTGCAATTTTTTAAAGCATATTGAGAGATATCACTATGTAGCATTGATTTATACTGCAAATATTAAAATTATTGTCATAACTGCATATGTAAGTATATGTTTATTGTTTGTTTTTGTTAGGCTTAAATGCAAATTTGTGGAAGATTGAATAAACTGGGTTTTGTTGTTGTTGTTCTTAGACCTTCTTAAAGAGCGGGCAGTGGTGGAATCAAACTTTGACTGGCTCAAAGTTCTAAAGTTCAGAATGGACATTCGCAATGTGCTCCGTGCTAAAACAACAGTGAATGATGGAGGAAAACAGATGATCACTTCGCCAAAAATTCAACCTTTTCGTAAGACACAAGGCAGCACACAGAAACGGGAAACCCATGGTAATAATTTCATATTGTTTATGGGTAACAAAGGAGATGGGTGTGTGTGTGTGTATTCATTCGTGAAGCCCCATCCAATCCCATACTACCATATATGTTTTTTTTTATTTTTCTCATGTTGTCTGGAGGTACAAAAGCAGATGTGTACATTTGAATACATATAATTTGTACTTTTTGTAGTTTATGAAAAAATAAAGATGCTTTGGAAATATGAGTATAGTATTTTTTAAGATTAAGATTTTAACTATTTTTGTTGATGATTTGTAAGTGCTTTTAAATAATTTTTTAATTCTGTCTATACAGAGGAAATGCCACACTTAAGTCGTATGAAAACTACAGTCTCCACAGATTATGACTTCAGTCCATGCTATGTGCAGCAGCTGACCAACACATTCTTTTATGATTACGAATACCTGGGACCATCTCCAAGCCTGGTGATCACACCACTGACAGAGCGAACCACACTGTCGCTCACACAGTCGCTCAGGTCCTTCCACTGCAGCATGCTCATAGGACCTTCAGGAACAGGGAAAACAGATATCATCAAACACCTTGCCAAGGTCATGAACTGCTCTGAATGACTGGTTGCAAAAATTACCATTTAATGTGTGTGGTTGTTAATGTGAAGGACTTTTATCTAGGTATAGTTTCCAAATACAAACACTTTTTTTAAAATTAAGCGTCTTCTCCAGCTACATAACAATGCTCATAAAAAATGCATACGTTTCCCAGGCTTTTAACTAACTATAAGGGATCTTGTGTCTGTTAATTAAGAGGTGCATTCTTTGGAGGTTCAACATGCCACCTTGTGACTGGCCATTTACTAGTCTATTTGTGGAGTGTTTTATCATTTATTGACATTAGTGCTGTTACTGTGGCTGGCAAATTAAGCTTATGAAGCAACTTATATATGCACACACATACACACATATACCACCTAATGCATAGACCTTCACACTGATTTTGTGCATAAAATATTTTGTGTGTGTTTTTTTTTTGTTAGATGTTGGGGAGATGTATGTTTACTCTCACCTGCTCCGATAGTGTCACTCTTCCAGTGATACTTCAGTATATGACTGGGATGGTGCAGTCTGGGTGCTGGGCCCTTTTTGATGATACTGACCATCTTACCAAAGGTGATACTTCTCTCTTGTGTTGGACAGTGTGATTAGATTTTTAAAACTATTTTACTTGGTGCTGCAAAGCATTCTATATCTAAATTCATGCACAAAACACAGTCCTCATTCTTTCCTTCTTTCACTCAGTAATTCATCCACTAACTCCACATCAGCACATCACCCACTCATCCACATCTGAGCATTTGTGTACGGATGTGACTCTTTGCCTTCGATTTTCATAGTCATCTAATCTTTAAAATGTTTCCATAAATTGGACTTGTAAAAAGCAACTGATATGAAAGGTGTCATCTTTAAGATGTGACAAATGTTTTGTGTCAACTTTCACTTAGGTCTCCTGTCAGTAGCAGCCCAGCAACTTGACTACCTTCACACGGCTTTCAGAGCACTGGACTTGTCCAGCAAAAACCAGTATTTGATACGTGGACAACCTCGTTTTGACAAGGTGGGGATTATTTGTTGCATTGATACAAATGTTGTTGACTGTATTTGCTGCCCTGGGCCTTGGTTATGACACATTACATTGTGTTTGCTGCTGTAACATTCCTCCCTGAAATCACTAGTGTGCTAGCATGTTGGTACACAACTAAAGAAAAAGCATTGACACAAGAGTTTAGAAATTTCAACAGCTCAGTACCCATGTTGTTCTGTGTTTGATCCATAATAACCACACCCATCTTTGACAGCAAAGATAATATATTGAAATATCTGTCTCATGACAAAAGCACTTTGCAATATAAAATGACAAAGAACAGAAAGGCATGTAGAAACAGTACAAAAACTACATTTAATCAGAAAATAAGCATTTTACCTTGATTTATTTAGATTTAATTTTTGGACAAAATTAAAATAATTTACACACACAGGACTTTGTGCATGCAGTTACTTGATTGATACAGGAAGGAACTGTTATTACAATTTTCAAGTAATACCACTGATCTGCATTTATCCTTTTATCCTGTATTAACACTAAAACATGTCAAATACCATATCTTTGGTGTTGATCAAAGTCATGTGGATATCTATTAACAACCTGTGCTGTTTGTTATATTTGGGGTGACGTACTAATTTCTCTCTCACTGTTGTGAGCAATTTCGTCTTCTGTAGCAGACAGTCTTAATTGCTCCTTCTACAAGTATGAGCATTGTGTTCCTATGCTTTAAACCCAGAACAAAGAGCAACACATGGGCACTAATTTCATATATTGCATGGGCTTATCTAGTTAATAAACTAGCTTTAGAGATCATTACTTAAGGATGTGTGTCAAATAATATTTAATATCTTTGTACTCTTTCCCCTGTTATTTCATCATTAACACAAGCTGTCCTGTTACTAAATGAGAAGTTTGATTCATTTGTATACCCCATTGTACTCATGAGTGCTAATGTGACTTCATTTGCAGATATTGTCTGTGGTATGTTAACTTTTGTTTCTACATACATTTTACATAAATTTCAAAAGGAGTGTAGCTGTATATATTGTAAAATGCAGAATCTCAGAATTTTTGTCCAGAATTTGCTAAAAATATAGTAGTCAATTGTCTAGGCACAAGTATTTTTTTCTTTTCACTTTGCATTATGTGGATGTGGAGCAAAAAATTAAAAATTTTAGATCTTTGTATACTAAAATGTTCATATTCAAGCTACATAAATATCTGTTTGTTATGGATAACATAAGCTAATCATAACTTAGCTAATCATTAACTTAACTAAGCTAATCATAAATTTAGTCACTTTGTTGATCTTAAAGCAAAATATTTTCAACCATATTTATCTAAGGAACAATATGACAGTAGTCTTTATTTGTGTATGCATTATGACTGAAAATTTGCAGTCATTTTCACAATGAAAATGCATCACTTCAAGTGTATCTCTAAACTGATAAAGTATTTAATTTTAATTTTTTCCAGTATGCATTATTTATTGTTCTCTTTATTCCATATTGCCAGCCATGCTTGACATATCCTCATCTTCATTTGTGTGCAGTTTTAAAATTATGTCATTTGGTGTTATGCTTTGTTTTTCTCTTGTTACTTCCTAGACCTTGATGTTTAGTAATGATTAGGAAGTAGCTTCTTTTTTGCATTAAAGAATATACTTTTTACTGGTGTCCAGACACTTAATCCCCAGACACTAAAAATGAACCGCAAAAATTAACTGAACATATAACATCACAATAAGTGAGATGTTCATTTGTATTTCAATATTTTAATTGTAAAACTTATTGCTCTAATTTTTATAGTTAAAATTTATTTTATGAAGCGTTGGGGATTTTTTTACTATAAGAACAGTGAATTGTGCTCTGATTAACATTTTTTGCTTTCCTTATGTCTTTTAGATGTAAAATAGTAGAAAAGTCATCTTGTTTGCTTCATTATAAAGTAAACATACATAATACCCATCCATAGATCCTGGCAATAAATACTAATTGGATTTACATTTTAAATTACTATCAGGATGTTTATAGAGTTTGTACATGAAAGAACTTGCTTGAGATATAGTTTAGTGAAAAATAGTTTTGCCTTGCATTACTTTGGGATTAATATTTTCATGTTTTGTTTTAGATCTTTAGTATTTCTTGAGAAGCAGAAAGGTGAATGAATGGTAATTAATATATTGTGCTGTTACCAATAACTTTGCTTTGATAAGTAGTAACAGAGGAGCAAGGGCCATGTTTCTAGTTATGTTTTATGACAAGATTTTGAAAATTGAGTGGAAGTGGTGCTTATTGTCTTCCTGTGCTTTTATCTGTACAAACAGAAGTCTGGTGTGGGGGACAAGGTTATTCGTCGCAACTCACTGACCACACTGCACCCCTTGCCTCGAGCTGAAGCCCAACCTTCCCCTGAGCTCGAACGTCAGCGTACAGTTCCTCATGGCTTTAATGTGAGCATTGTTTCTACTGAAAGATGAGCCTCTGATTCTGAAGATGTTGGATCGTTTACTCATAATGCCATCATATTTTTTTTTTGTATGTTTAATGTGTTGCTGACAGAGCTAGCTTACTAAAATGAGATATCTCACTTGACTGGTTTTTAGCTTTTACATCGTTTGCATGTCATGGTATACAAGCTCTTTCTTTATTAATTGTTATGCACTTACAGTTGCAATAACTGTACATAATTCTAGATAAGCAGCTACTCCTGAGTTTGTTTTAGCTGTAAGTCCTGTATGTGCCCTCGTGCCCACTCGTCAGTGACCGTCGTTACCTCACTGCCGGTGTCGAGCAACGCCATCACTCAACTGCCATAAATGACAACCTCCGCCGTCGGACACTTTCCAGTCAGGTCAGCTACACTTTATTTCCGTCATCCTGTTACGGACGACGGGGCAGTCACTTTCCCTGACCGGTCGGGCTTGCAGTCCTCCGAGATGGTGTCAATCGCCGCCACTTCGACGCTCTGCGCCGCCTTTCTACCTCGCCTGCTTAAATTCTGGAGCTTCGCGGCGTATTCGTCGACCACCTCATCACGTTGCTGTGGCACTGATGCCGACTTTGTTCGCCGTACGCCTCCCTAGGACACCCAAGATCTTTCTCGGCGTATCTCTTGCGTCATGCGGAAGCATCACACTCGACGTCTGGCAGGTCCCTCCAGCGAGCTCAAGATGTAACCACGAGCCGCATTCTGACACATTCGGGTTTATGGCGAGAGCTAACTCGACCTCTGTTTCAATCTCGTCGACACTCGTTGGTCCACCGGCAAACTACTGAAAGCGGACTAACTAGTAGCTCGTAGAGCCTTGCCCACCCAACGGATAGCATCATGGTCCTCTCTATGTACTAATCTTCTGTCGTGGGCTTCTGCCCGTGATGAACAAATTTTCTTTTTGTTCAGCAGTGCTTTTAGGCCCTTGGTCACCCAAGGTTTGTTGTTAGGATAAACATACACTGCCTTGATGGACTGGTGCAATCAACACTATTTTACTCCTCACTTTTACTCCTAACTGTTTGTTAAATGTCTGTATGGGTATGTGAGCAAAGACAAATTTCTGTCCTCCTGGGCAGACAATAAAGTCTGTTTTGATTTGATTTTGATTTGAAATAAATCTGCATCACCACACTGATGACGATGACTCGAATGGACACTCAAAAGTAGAATTCACTGATTTGGATCTGTATTGATATGTAAAATAATTATATTTATACTAAAAATTGCTAAATGAGTACATCTTTTTTTGTGTACAGGAAAAGGGACTGGTGACCTATTTTGAGGACACCTGGGTGGCAGAGCGAGAACAGCGCCGTCATTCCATAGAGCGTGAAATTGAGATTAAAGAATCAGAATTGTATAAAAATAATCGACCACCTCCTCTCTTCTATGGTTGGCTTTATTTGAAATTTTGTGATTTATTTCAAGTTCACAATAAACAGTAGAAAATAAATATGAGTTCTGTATTAGGTTTTAGTTTTTTTTAACTTTATTAAATTTAGCACAATCCCTTTCTGTGATTTAATATGTTGAGTTGATTGTCTCACTTTGTGATTTGCATTGCTTCACAGAACATGTCAAAGCCGGTCGACGCCGTGCAGCTCCTGACTACACAAAACTGGTTCCAGAGCCATCCTATGTGAGACGATATCTGGGAAATGTCATGTTCAATGGGAAACTGATTCTGGCAAACAGCAATTTTGGTGGTTTCATGACCATGGGCATGACTGGGAACACCCAGGCTATGTTTCCTGACAATTTTAGAGTATGTTTTTCTTACAATCCTAGTTTTAACCAATAAGATTGAAAATACAATGAGAAAATGAGGTTAGGAAAAGTGACTTATGACTTAGCATGGTGCATATTAAGGGAAAAAAGACACGACATCTAAGATTAAGATTTGAGTTTCGAGACTTGAGTCTATAGCAATACTTATTTTCAAAATTGGCTATTATTTTTATTAACAGCTGTTAATGCGACCCTGTGCCTTAATCAAGCCTGACACTGAGCACATTTTCTCCATGCTGCTGCGGATTTACAGTTTCCAAGAATATGTTTTGTGGGCTAGAAAACTGACCCTGTTCCTACAACTTATGGAGACTAAGGTAACTATACTAATGATGACAATGGTTACATTTGCATGGTCCTCCTCAAATGTGAATTGTTGAATTGATGAATAGGGAAGAAAGCAGAGCATAGTGCCAGACATGAAACTGTAAAAGCACATCGTGTTTGGGAAGTTGATATGAAAAGATCTGTTAAAAAAAGTAAAGTTGAGTAGCATAACTCAATACAGTAAATGGATACTTTATGGTAGGAGATTAAATGCCGAATTGAATTATTCAGTCCTTTATTGCTATGATTCCCTTTTATTACTACCCTTGTTCTTCTCTTGTGGTACTTGTGGTTATGTTATTAGACATTTTCAAAATTTTTGTACTCCTGTTTCTCAGTCTAATGGCTCATCTTTCTGTTGATGTACCTATCACCCTTTATGTAACTCTTCTAAAGATGACCATTTTGCATGTGGTAGCTGCCAAGAAAGACTCATTATCGGTGGTCTTTGCATGACGTGAAGAAAATTGTGGTCATGGCTAGTGCTAAATATCGGGACAACCATTCCTTGCCTGAAGTTCCTAGGAAAACAGTAAAAGGTAAGTGTAATAGAGGGTGGCTTTCCAACTATGGCCTTCTGTTGTCCCATCGAAAGTCAGCCTCTTCATAATGGTTTCTTTGCATCCTTTGTTGTTGAAAAGGTCACAGTGCACTCCACTCTCATCTCTCTGCTTCACTATCATGTTGATTATAGTGACCTACAGATGATATTATCTACAGACAAGTCTATTTCCAAGTCTAACTCGATCTGCTGTTATCACAGATTCATAATGACTTTGTAGATGCACACTACAAAATCTGTGAACCGGCTTCCATTTACCATTTGTGAATATTATTGATTGTTGATTTGGTGCTCTTGCAAAAAAAACAAAAACAAAAGAACAAACCAAAAACGCTCTATTAATCTATCTTCTGTGATACTATTCTTTTCGGAGGAAGATTCTACCATGCAGTGTTCAACAATTCATAAAGTGCCAGATCAAACCATATCTATATTACCTCTTGATTTGTGATTCATTATGCATGATGACAATTGAAAAATATTTTGTAAATAGTATATCAGTGGATTTGAACTGCTTGCCTGGCTTGTCAGCTCATTGGATATTATTGGTTTTCCAAGAAGAAAACTATACTTTTTATTACTTTCACCGCTGCACTTAGTGGCAAAGGGATCTACTGTAACATGGCAGATCATTGGTAATTTCCAGAGAGGGATTAATAAAGATGTTTTGTATTTGTATTGTATTTGCATTCAGCAGCCTGGTTATTTTGAGTGCAGGAGAAAGTACCATATTGTGCCATGTAGGAGTTTCAATCTGCTGTCAAGTGGCTCATGTACCTCAAAATCCCTTTTCCCTCCACATAGTCATTATAGTAACGCAAGTAGAATCAAGCATTAGAAGTAGGTGATTGGTGTTAGTGGTGTAAGAGCTAGGTATGTGTAGATTAGGATGGAAATGGTTTGCTTTTGTAAATGATGTAAATAAATCCATTTTTAAATGCACATACCACTTTGTGTGTGTGACTCAGCATGTGCTGTACATTTGTCCTCATCTTAAGAACGAAATAGATATACGTTCCTTGGGAAAATGAAGCTTGTGTTATCTCATGCACAGTAAAATAGCAAACACAGAGCACACACGACAAGACCGAGAAACCATTTGATACAAAGCACGATACAAGGCACCAAAGAGAACACTCTTTTTGGAAAAAAAAGGTCTTTTGTGGATTCCAAGGTCAGCTAAGTGCAGGTGTATAGTTGTTGGAAGGGAAAAAAAAAGAAAAGAACACAACACGAGGGATTAGATTAGATAGCACACCCATTGAGTAAGAGCTAGCATTTTAGTGGAAAATTCTCTTGCAAACTTCAATCCTCTTCTCTGGAACAGCAAAGAGAAATGGATTAATTGGTTCTAGGGTTTTTAGGAACTGTGACTAACTGATGGTCTGGCCACAGTGTGTAGTTAGCCTTGTAAACTTGTACACACACACATGCATTGCATAAATTGCACTGGCTATCCGTTCTCATGTCCAGTACAAACTGTCCGTGCTGTGTTTTAATTTCTTTGATTATTTTTTGGAACTTCTCTTCCCTTACATCCTAGCTAGACAACCCGCTCTTTGTCTGATGATCATCTTCTTACTGTTCCTGTCACCAGAGCAACACCATGTGTCCACAGGATTTTTAGTTATTGTGCAACAAAACAATGGAACTCTCTTCCATTCATATCTGCCACCTACTCACTATTGAATCCCTTAAACGTGCACTGAAAATGCACCTCCTCTGTAAACATTACTCCTAACACCCTTTCCCACAATGCTAGTCCTTTTTCACATCCTTCCCTGCTCATCTTCTTTTGCAATATCATGATACTCTCAGTTTTTTATTTGGTTCCTCATTTTCTGCATTTTCTGCATTTGTTTTTATTCATCATTAGTACTGTTGTTTATTATTTCATAGTTAATGTGTCCTTTATTTGTTTTCCTGTCCCTCGAATGCTGTCCATGTCTCATTCATATTCTTAGGTGCTAAAGACTCCTTAGGAGTGTGAGTATGCGCTTTACAAATTTTGCATTTATTACTATAATATAGCTTTTGGTCAAGCATGAAGTGATTGTTATTTTCAGTTATACTATTTCAGTGCTTTCACTTTTTCAAGACAATTCCTTTAATGCAGAAACTGACACCAAAGCTGTTGAGGAGCGCTGCTTGGTGTGGGCATTGCACCAGGTGGTGGGACCACAGGTGGCAGAGAATGACCAGACAACATTGAGCGTCCTACTGCATGACCTCTTTCCACAAGTTGCAGGCTGGGTACTGAAAGGAGAAGACAGTGGCAAAGAAGAACTTCCTCTGGTGGAGGCCATCAGAGAGGTGATGCGGGAAGACAGGCTGAAGGAGATAGAGCCTCTAGTTCAAAAGGTGAAGTTTGTCGGCTATCACTTTTACACTCTGAGTGCATCAGCAATCATTTGGAAGCCTGGAAGTAAAATGTTTAATGTCGTCATCATCTTGTCTTACAGGCCTATTAGCTGTAGGGGTACCTAATCATATTACCTCCTGCCCACTTTCTTGGTTCTTTGCCATTCTGTACATTGTACTGAATGAGAGGCCACTCTTGGGTATTTTCAGCCAATATTTTATTTTGTCCACCTCTTCTACCTACTTGTGGTGTTCCCTTCAGGATTATCTTTGCAAATACTGATGATCTTCAGCTGTACAGCTTGTGTCTTGTCCCTGTGAATATGAGCCTAATTTTCTATCATAGTTTTTCATTGTTCATGTGGTCTTTGGAGGAGATATGGATGATCTTTCTCATCATCGTGGACTGTATTTGCTTCTTTAAGTCCTGGTCCAAGTCCTTTATGTATATAGGATGATGGAAATGACCAGGAAGGGATTACTGTGATTTTAGATGGGAGAAGTGTTCAGAAGATGAAAGCAGATGAAATCAGGAGATGGAAATTCTTTTTCAATATAAATATTCCAGTTTCTGTATGATGAGTTCATTAAATTTTATATTTATATAAAATAATTTACAAGTATCTGACATATCATTTGTAGGTAGGGTATGAAAACTGTTGGCACTGACAGTGGTTGGTGAAAAAGTTGTGTTTCATGTTGCAATGAGCAAAGGGCAAGTGGTACAGAAAATTGGCATTTTCTGATTTAGGTAGTTCTGCTTAGTGGTGTTGGTTGTTAGTTTAGTCTTTTCTGCATTGGTCTTCATGCCACATGATGTTGAATCTTTTTAAAGGATAATGATTAGATGATAAAATGTACTTGGAAGTGCATTTTTGTGGACACTTGCATACGTAGACTTTTTTTTTTTTTAACATTTATGCCACATTGTCAGCTAAGACTAAGTCACAGCAGAGCAGTTATCCACACACTAAATATGTGCCACATATGTGTGGAGCTTAAGCTGTAATTAGTTTGTAACAGCTAAGACTAAGTCACAGTAAAGCATGGCTTGATGTGGTCATTGGGGTTTAAACTGTAGTTCATCATGGCTGGGATGTTTTCCAGCTGTTGTTTCAAGATTTGAAACAGCAGTAAAGGTTGAGTAGACTAACAACATAGCCCATGGAACCTCTTGGCTTAAGACTTAATAGACTACCTTCTAGTTAAAACAAGGAGTTTCATGAACATTTATGTAAATTTTTTATTTGTTTTTGTGACAGGTCCTTGAGCTAAATGAAGGATTGGAATCACATTCTCCTGTCACCTTGGTGGGCCCAGCCGGGAGTGGCAAGACTACATGTTTCCGGATCTTGTCCCGTGCCATCAACTTACTGAATTACAAACTTTTTGCTCCAGATCATTGTAGTGATGAACTCACCATGGACCACAACATTGTTATGCAGAGTACACCCAGGCTAAAGGTGTGACTGTTGATCTTTTGCCTGTGTAAAATTATCTTTCATGAGACACTCTTTTGATTGTCTCCAGTCTGTGCCTTTTTCCACAAAGAATTGTGACAGTATTTTTCACCTCCACATGATGAGTTTGGGCTGTTACTTGTCTCGTGATCAGTATCTTTTTTGCTAAACAATTAATTATATTAAATGCAGTAATCATTTGACTCCAAAACTTCTGCTTTGGATCTTTGTTGAAAGAAAATATGAATGTACTGTTAATAAATAAAGCCTTTTGAATGTATGGGTTTGCTCTATGAATTTTTCATGGCTCATATATTTTGTACCAGATCTCCTAATTAAACCTGAAAGTTTTTTTTTAGAATATATTTAACTGAATATACTAATTATTATTTATTAATACATTTAACTTTATAGATCCTCATTTCCAGATCTTGCGTGACCAGGAGGCTCAGAATGTAGATGTGGTAAGCATGAATTGTCTAGGTTTTAAACAGTATGTACTTGATATAAAGAAGATTGGCATAAACTTGTCTTAACTTGTAGAAGTTGTAACTAGCACTATATTTTCACTAAATTAAGGTAGATGAAATCAAACACAATTTACAGTTTGATTTAAAAGAAATTAAGATAAGTGTAGCACTCTATTAGTGTACTAAGTCATGTCTTTGTTTGTAGAGGGTAGGGATCGAACAGCTCCCAGGACTGTCCCTTTCTCACACCGGCTGCATTCGTAATAGCCAGCCTTGAACTGCCCACCCATAGCTACTGGTGATGACTGGACCTATTGTTACACCATACGTTATGAAGTTGCCTGAGCCAATTGGGAAGACAATGACCAGACAGGGCGGGTAGGTGACCATGGGGACTGAGAAAGATCGTGAGGAGACCGTGGGAAAAGGGGGTGGATGGTTCTTGTACGTTCAACAGAAGATAGAATACGTAGTGTAGCTTTACAGTTGAGAGAGGCCTTTTTGATTTTGGAAGTGAGAGTGGAGAGACAGTAGGCCAACCACCGAGTGAGACTCTGAATAAAATCTACGGTGAGGCAGCAATTTCCATCTTTGTTGTGTTCTTGTATGACTAGCCCACCCCTACGTAGCCATCAGTGACTGACGTGTTTGTTACATAGGCACTTGAAAAAGAGCATGTTTTGGATGAGCATTGTGTTTACTGTTGTTTGGGAAAAATATGTTTACCATGCAGAAAAGTTGTTATGCAAGTAAAACATCTGCATCATGACATTTGAAAATATGTTGTGATGCTGTTTAGATCCATAAAATTCTGTTTTTGAAATAATGACTCATATTGATAGTTGTGTTTTTCCACAGTTGCCAACAGACTGCAATGAAGACCTGAAGTTTAAGCCATTAACTGACTTCAAGAAGTTCCATGAACTCAAGAAGATGAGTAGTACAGTCCAGTCCTCTCAGGCAGCTGCAGATGAGAATGGTTCAGCTTTGTCTTCTTGTGAAATGGCCAGATACCCAAAGGTGGATGTGGTACATTTGGTTCCAACAGCAATGGAACCTAAGGAAGTATGCAGCTCTTCTGTATAATGCCTCGAATAGGTCTTGTTTTTAAGCTAAAGAAGTATTTCAGCCAGTATGCTCTATGAGATCAGCTTTTGGATTTCTTTAAATGTTTAATGGTTCTTGTGTTTGATGTGCACTTGACTATAAGCTTTTCTACAGCATGAGAGTGATGTAAATGTCTTGCAACTCTCTTATGTAGCAGTTAAACAAATAATGACATTACACTTTTATGTCTACTCTTTTGATTTTTTTCTTCAGCTTCTGGGTCATTTCAGAGCAAGCGTCTGGAAGGGTGGTGTGCTGGGAAAGATTGCACTAGATTCATTCTTCATGTCACAGGCAAACAAAATATATATTGAAAGTCTGCAGAATTCAGATAGGAAAGAGAAAAAACTTCAGAGAGAAACTCCATCTGTTCTTCTACGCTGGCTTGTTCTGGATGGTGACCTTGACTCTTCCTGGATGGATGGCATGAAGACATTGTTTGATGGCGACCACTGCCTATCACTTGCCAACGGAGAAAGTATTCAGTTAAAAGGTAGGTTACAGTAGCTGATCATGATCTTTTGTAGGAAAACAAAACAGATGACTGTAATGAGGAAGTTGAATGTGGATTAACTCATAAAAAATGCAAATATCTGTGTGCATGCTATCCCCATATTTGAAAACAGATGTGAAGGAAATGTCTATTATTTCTCAGCTGTATTTGAACAGAAGCACACAGACTCACACCATCTGAGGTGAAATCCTGGCAGCTCTAGGAACTCATTATATCTCTATCTTCCAGACACCACATTCCTGATATTTGAGACATCATCTTTGATTGATGCCTCACCCGCTGCAGTGTCACGCTGCACTGTGGTGAATTTTGGAGAAACTACATCTCATTGGAGTGCTCTCTACCACACTTGGAAGCAGACAGCAAAGACCCGATGGCTTCTGACTGCTGGCAGGTGCTCAGATAAACATTTTGAAAACACTGAAATGCCTGATTGTCTACTTGACTTCTAGACATAGAATCACAGAATTTAGTTTAGTACTTAATATTTCTTTGTGCATTCATGTTTTGTTTCTTTTGTCTCTCCAGCATGAAGATTTTGGATGACCTGATACAGGATGTCTTTCCTGCCACCATCAGATTCCTGCAGACTGATTGCTGTATGGCACTTTGTACTGATTTAGGCATCGTTACTGCCAGGGTAAATGCTATGATTTCTGGAGTGGCAGAGGTGAGCAGCTTCCTGAAGATGTTCTCAGCTTTGCTGGACAGGGTGATCTTACGGGAAGACCTGGAAAAAAAAGCTCGCTTAGATGAATCTAGAAGTGAGTCAGTGTTATTGCATCTTTATGTGTGTTCATTTTGATGCAAACAGGAAATGTGTGTGGGTGTTTGCATATATGCATTTCATCATTATTGTTTGTGCTCCTCTTTGGGTGCTGTCTAGGTCACACAAGACTGGGAGCATCAGATGGCAAAGTGTCTCGTCAGATGGCGAGTCGCCTAACAAACAGCTCACAGATTGAAGCATTCATTCCTCACTATATTGACAACATCAAGAACATGTTTGCATTTGCTTTTATATGGAGCTTTGGGGGCCATCTTCACGACAGGTAGAATCTTAACATTTATCTTCATACTGAATTGATGGTCTGCTGATTGTGAGATGATGATGTTATGAAGTGCTTCAATAAAAAACTACGTAAGATTTTTGAAGGCATCATGGCACAGGTGTAACCAACACTACAGTCCTTGATGGCTATGTAGGAGTGGGCTAGTCATACAAGAACACAACAAAGATGGAAATTGCCAGATAACCGTAGATTTTATTCAGTCTCATTCGGTGGCTTCCTCAACTGTAAAGCTACACTACTTCCGTTGAACGTTCCAGAACCATCCACCCCTTTTTCCCATGTCTCTTCACGACCTTTCTCAGCTCCTCCCGTGGCGCCAGTATATAAATCTGCTTATTACTACTGTATTATCAATTATGTTGAGAGCTTAGATTTTAGCAACCGTAAGAGACTGTAAATGCTGATGAGAACAGAGCAATGAAAAGTAGTTGAGAAATAATTGTGTAAGTTATAGATACATAAAATGCAGGTTGTGATTAACAAATAAAAATCACATCCAGACACTTAATTTGTCTTGCTGAACTAACAGGAATAATCCACTCATTTATCAACTTTATAAATCTTAAGATCAGAGAGTATCACCTAATGATATATGAATTGTCTTGAAGACAAAGAATCTTGTGGTATATGAGATTTGTCAGACATCAGTTGCCTTTTCATGCTACATGTTATTTCAGATTCCGAGACAAGTTCAGCAAGTTTGTGCATGATGTCCTGTACCGTGCTGTGCACTCAATTTGTCTCCCAGTGTGGGGCCAGGTTTTCGACTACTGTGTGGATGACAGCACTGGTTCTTTCATCAGATGGAGTGATCGCCAGCAGGACAAAATGAAGCCTGTTGGAAGTGCCTTCTTTCTGACACCAGAGGTTAGCGCTATTTATGTTTAAAATAAAATCTCTGGACATTTATTGCAGCTGCCTGGAGAATGTTGTTTTCATTATCAGCTGAAGAAAAGATTTTATCTGATATATCGCTGAACATTTTTTACACACAAAACAGGTTGAAAGGTACAGCTATTTGGTGGACTTGATGCTGGCAAAGAACCATCCTGTACTGTTGAGTGGGGCCCCTGGAGTTGGCAAAACAGCTCTTGTCAACAACATGGTGTTGAGCAGACATCCCTCCTCGACTGTCACCCTGTCACCAGGTGTGTCAGCATCACTTCTGCAGCGGTCAATGCTGAACCACATTCTGGATCTGCAGAGTAAAGCCATGAGCTTGGTGCCAGGCCCTGGCCAAGGAAATGTCCCAAGTAACCAACGCCATCTGTTCTTCATTGATGATCTTAACATGGCACCGACAATGGGAAGTAAGCAGAGTTTATGGACAGGCCTATTGCCTGCCATAGTTGCTTGGTGCAGAATCATGGAATGGGTGGTTGATTAAATATGCTTTAACTAATGAATGTCTTCCCTTCCTGTGTGTAGATAATAAGTAACTTTTCTCTCTGCCAATGCTGTACTGTTTTGTGGACTAAGAGGCATCAGCAAGAAGAAGCAGTCTTGTCTGAGACATCAATATTCAACAAAGTACTTGGAACTACAGTTTAATTATTAGTGGTGAGATCAGTGGCCAAGAAAAAAATTGCTCTTTGCTTGTCTTTGGCTAGGTTATCAGCCGCCAGTAGAGCTACTGAGGCATATTCTTTGCACTGGAGGTACATATGACCAGCAGCGCCAAGCATTCCAGCAGATGAAAGAGGCATCATTTATTGCTGCTGCAACTCTTCCATCTGCTGCAGGTCTGGCAGATTTATTTTTCTAGCTGCTGATTTTGAATAGTCTGCATGCTCCCTTTGTGTGCTTGGGAATAAAAACCTACCATTTTAGTTTATGCTGTGAATATTTCATGTTTATTAAGCTTAAAGTTTATATTTTGATTAGGATAACAGTAAGTTTCACTGGTAACAGCACAAAATCTTAATAAGAAGCAAATAATTTTGTGTGCTAAATTAAGTTTGAACTGGCAACATTTTCACACGATCTTATTACAAAATTACATGAGCTTTGTGGGAAAAGCTGCTTGTTGTATCACATGAAATAAAGACATAGTAATGAGTCGCATCAGCATATTAGTTGAAAATGGAGCTGGATAATTAGCATATTAGATCTCTGTGTCTGCATGATGCTGCTTAAAGTTTAGCTGACTAAATCCTAATGGCAGGCTCTGGACTGGGGTTGGCTACTCACGTACTGTCACCAAGACTGCTTCGACAATTTGTGAACCTGACGATATTCACACCAAACACTGACTCCCTTCTGACAATATACTCACGTCCAATTCAAACATGGTTGGAAGAGTTCCCAGCATACTCAGTTGAACACCATCATGAGTTTGCCAAGGTGAAGTTTCAACTTTTCACCTCTGTTGATAAATCATAGTAATTGCCTCTGCAAGTTATACAAACTGAAGCTTTGCAGTTTTAATGGTGCAGAGAAGAGTCAGATTTTATGATGATAGAAATCCTCTAAGTACTTCAGTCAGTATAACGGCTGCACTTTCTTATCTCTCAATAAGCTACACTTCTGATGGCAGATTAATTCATGTTTGGCATTTTGGGATTTTTTATTAGCAGAATAAAAGTTTCAGTTAGTCTGTTCTACCTAATAACAATAGAAGTGAGAGCCAAGTGTACCACAGAATAAGAAAAAAATTGAAAACAGTGTAAAGTTTGTTTTAATATTCATTGCCATGCTGCAGTGCTTTATTGTGATGTACCAAACTATGCAGGCACTCACTCATGGATTGCTGGAACTCTATAATCTAGTCAAAGAACACCTTCGGCCAACACCGATTCATGCACATTATATCTACACTCTGCATGATATCTCACGAGTTGTGCATGGAATCCTTCTTATGTCGCCTCGTTCTCACATCCGTAAACTTCGAACACACAAGAAAGGCGATGATCCCAGTAAGTAGCTTGCAATAGCTGTGCACTTGTGCATGCATGGAAGAGAGAGAGAGGAAGATGAGAGAAAGTGTGTGAGAGAGAGTGAGAGCGTGTAAATATCTGTTTGTGAATATCCCTGTACTACTACGTGCAAGTGTCATTGTAAGTGTGAGGTGGACCAAAAAAAAAAAAAAAAGAGGAGTGAAAAAGAGTTGTGAAAATGAGGTGATGATGTTCTTTTTTCCTGACTATATATTCTAGAAAAAAAAATACATCTGTAGAAATGTTTGGAGCTCTAAAAAGAGCAACACTTTCCTGTGTGTATGAGACTGGGATTTTTCCACTTGAGCTCGAAGGGTGTGAGTGTCTTAAGTACATGCAGTTGGTAAAGGGCAGTTTATCAGTGTTAATTACAATGGTTAAACACAATATAGCGCCCATTTATGACTACTTGCATGATTGGATGCAAATATAATTTTACAGTTATGAAAACTTTCTAATGTTGTTTGTACAAACTAATTTATTTTTCTGGTTGTCATTGATTGTTTGGCAGAGTTGAAGATGATGGGACGCACATTGTCCTATGAGTCTATGCGGTCTCGCACAGTCAGCCTGAGCAGTCAGACAGGACAGATGGAAGCAGGTGGTAGTACTTCCGTAATGAAGCTCATAACACAACTGTGGTGTCATGAGTGTACCCGAAACTTTGGTGATCGGCTCATCTCAACTGAAGGCGAGTGTGACTGCATATAAAACTATACACCTCTGTGTACAAACTGCATATGCCATTTAATGGAGAGAAAACTATGATTTTGGCAGTTTGGATCTGACGGTTAGA
Organism: Pomacea canaliculata; assembly: GCF_003073045.1. NCBI lineage: Eukaryota > Metazoa > Mollusca > Gastropoda > Architaenioglossa > Ampullariidae > Pomacea > Pomacea canaliculata. Next base: position 10,717,319 of record NC_037594.1, on the reverse strand, counting down.
TTATGGGAGGTGACATTTTGGTAACCATACCAGTCTGCATGAAGCAGTCAAGCTGAAGTGGCTTACCCTATCAATGTGGAGAATAATAGCTGCCTTCTGTGTTTGTTGTATTCAGATCGCAACTGGTTTGTCACTGTTCTGGAAGAGGTAGCTGTGAAACATTTCTGCTTGCCTCGGGATGACCCCAGATTGGAAATGGCATCAATCAAAGAAGAACCAACAGGAGTGAGTTTCGTTTTTCACTAGCATTAAAAGTGTGCTTCTTCAATTATTCCAGTTGTGGTCTTCAATCATTCAGACAGGTGCTCCTGGCAAGATCTGCTGTACACTGGAGGCACTGCAAGGATCTGAAGATCTGTTTCTCTTTGGTTCATTTTCAGGTCAACCTTGCTTTAAGGTTCCATTGGATTGAGCAGTCCTGAAGATTAGGCCTCTGCTATTGGATCTGTGCCATAAGAGCACAATAAAGACTAACCAATACAGAACTAATTGAAAATATGCCTGCAAAATATTGTCAGCCTCAAGATGAATTTTTGTTGAGTCTTAGCTGCTGTAGTTAGGGAGCTGTTGAAGCCATCTTTTCTTTTGCGTGACTCTGATTATTGTCTTGGTCTCAGCAAAGCTAACCTTGAGGGTCTCTTGGGCAGCTTTCCTCCCACCTTAACCAGTCTGTTAGCTGCCTCATTGATAGGGATATTGCAATAGGAGAGGATTCACTATCTCTTCAGCATATTATTGACAGTACTGAGCGTCTGGCATATTTAAATTTCTTTTTAACCTTCATTTTTGAATTGTGGATGATGCAGAGCTGTGCAACACCTGTCCATACTCTGAACTCACCAGTCTCACCAGCACAAACACCTGTCCATCATCTGAACTCACCAATATCACCACCACAAACATCTGTAGAGATGGACAATGAGGATGCCACAGAATCTGTACAAAACAAGGAGGAAATACAGAAGGAGTCACAAACTTCAGCTGGAGCCTCTTCTTCTGTAAGCCAGGGACATGAAAGAGACAGCAAACAGACTTTACACAGGTCTCCTCCACCTGAAGAACCGACAGAAGTAGAAACGCATAAACCTTCATCAGATTCTCTATCAACAGATGCTTCTTTCACTATGGCAGCCACTACAGAAGAGTGCACCACCACTGATGCAGGTAAGTCTAGTCATCATCTGACAGTATTCAAGTGGAAAGTACTAATAGTTTTTTTCAGAACTTTGATTGCACCATACCACATGATTTGGACATGGTTTATGTGGCTGTGAACATCTGTAAAGCACTGTGAGACAACCTGAGAAAGCTGGCACAAAGACAGTCAAGACAAAGCTACTTATGACGATAACAGTCATTTTTGTGAATAATGTGTTTGTTATTCCAGCAAGCATACACCAGTTATTAGTACTCTCTGCTAAAGACGTTTGGGAAAGCAGCATGTTGTCAGTGGAAATGTTTAATGAAATTTAAAAACAGTGAAAACAATTTTCTGGTTTTCAATATGTGTGTGTATATATATATATGTCTTTCTAAAGGCAACACACCAAAAGATGGGTCAGAATGCAAGACAACAGTCATGGAAACACACATGACTGAGTCTGACTGTAAATTGGAAATGAATGCCGAAAAAGAAGGTGCAGATGATGATGAGTGGCAACATTCTGATTCCTCAGAAGACCTGAGTGAAGACACGAGTTCATCTGAAGAATCTGAGACAGCCACAACTTTCTCTGGTAGGCTGATGTGATATTTAGTTATGAAGTGCATGTTTTATTAAGCAAGGTTTTCTGCTTTCAGCTTTGCACCATGCATTATTGTCATCAGTATCTGCACTTAGATGTTTAGCGGAGGGTTATAATCTGGCATTTAAAATCTTTAAACTTTTAAAACCCTATAAGCCAGAAGTACGAGTAGTTTTAAAAGATTTGCAGCTATCATGAATGAGTATTATATGTATTGCGCATATATATATACTTGAAGTAGAAAATTGTTGCTGTAAAAGAGGTCTCTGTAGCATTCTACGTTGGCTGAAAGCTAGACAGAACTTACCTGCCCTTTGAACATTCTGCTGAAGTAATTTAGGGTAACATTTCTATGCACTTCTATATTTACAGAAGCAACATCAAACTTACGTAATAATGGAATTTGTTATGGCACTTTTATATTTGTGAAGGAATATGGCTCTCTGTGTTTCCACCTAGTATTGCATGCTTTTGTGCGTATGTAAGCGCTTTGAACCCAGCTTTTGCTGAGGAAGGCCCTACATAAATACACTTTATAAATGAATAAAATAAATAATAGGTAAATGGAATCTATATTTGTTTATGTGTAGTGTGTTTGGGATATTTTAACATTCTGTAACTTTGAGTCCAGGAGAAACAGTTCAGTTATAGTTACCTAGAATCAGAAGATCAGAAAATCAGAAGATCCTTCAGTAAAATCAGTTCCTTAGGACTATGGATAGTTCTTCCATGCGTTAGAAAACCATTTCACAGAAATTTGAACCACATATTTTATCTATTGTCCAACTGTAGCCTTATAGACAACATGAATGGTTGGAATGGTTTTAAAATGTCATCAGTAAAGCCACATCAGAATGAAGTCCAAAAACAGTTTGGGACATTTTCTTTCTTGCCATTTTCAAAAATATTCATAACATTCCATAAGACCTACCTCTCTGAAGCAATTGAAATCATGAATTTCTCTCTTGTTTTGAATGTATAGACAGGATAAAGGAGAAGACAGAGACAACAACAATTAATTTATTTTTATTGCATTTTAGAAAGCATGATGTTACTGACATTATTGTCTTGTTACTCCTCTTATGTTTTCTTAATTTTGTATTGATCACGGTTTATCATCTAGATTCAGTCAAACCAACACCTGACTTGCTGAGCAGCAGCTGGGCAACAGAGGATCCGAAAAGGAAAGATGATCCTAAATCACTCATCAAAAATATGCAGGCTTCTGGTATGCTGACTATATTTCTTGATGTCTTCTCGATAGGGTTTGTGTCGCTGTTTCTCACTTCCATTATTGACAAGTCCAGCAGTTTCACAAACAAGTTATGTAAAATGTATAATCTTTTTCAAGATAATCATAAAACAAATTAATAATAAAATGATATTTTTATTACTGTTATTAATGTCTTCCGCTTAAGGAATTTTAATAAGCTTATAAACTATAAAAATAAGTTCTTGACAGTGCATCCAAGAAATGCTATTTATGCTTGACTCTGTACTATAGATAAAGCAGTTACTGCCCCTCCACAAGTGAGTAGCAGCCAGAAGCATTTGAGCTCCCACACTGGTGGCCCTAAGCGTGGTGTGACCTTCAAGACTGGCCTTATTGCAGACAAAGAGGATGACACTTACTATGGACCACTACTGAATGTTGAAGATGTAAGTTTTGACCATGGAGCACAGACTAAAAGTGCTGACAGCTTATGTATACGTATGTGCAGACAGAAGTGTCAATGCTTAAAGAAAATGGTGTGAGATGGCAAGTTAGATTGAAGTAAGATAAACTGAAAGTAAAGATTTGTGTGTTGTATGACACCACTCAACAAACAAGCATAGTGGCTTTCACCTACTACTCTAGAGTTGTGTTTTGTATTAGATGTGATTGTTATTTACAATTGTTTTGCAACCCAAAAGTTGAGTGAAAATGATTCAGAATATCAGTAGAAATCATTTAAGCCTACCTCGCCATTTCCATTGTCTTTTCCTTAAAACCTGTAAGATGAGTAGTATGAATGGAACTATATTAAACTTTCTGAAAGCCTGTAAAATGTAGCCTTTAGTATGAATGAAACTATATTATGTGTGTAGGTTAAAAAAAACCTTTCAACCAAAAAGTATTTTGTACTTTATAACTCATTTTAATAGAGATTTATATGTGTGTGTGTGTGTGTGCATGTATGGTTGAGCATACTAGGTCAAGGGCTTGCCAAGAGTGCTGTCAGACTTTGTTTTCAGCAAATATTTCCTTACCTGTCATACAGAAACCATGGACATTTCACCAGAAAAAGGTATGCATGTAACAACTCATTATAAAGAAGCTGACCATGGGAGATATAAAGAATTTAATGTAGAATCAAACCATCACATAAAAATAAAATACTATTTACTTTAAAATAGACAGCTGCAGCATTTTTAAATGTGTCAGATTATTAATGGCACAGAATAGCGATCTTATATGTTTTTATTATCAGAAGAATGATGTCGTCTTTTCCAGCAATTGCATCGTGTAAAAACTGAGACAACGTAGACTTTGAAATTGTCTGTCATGTGAAGCTTACATGGAAAACAGCCCAGATATGAATTGCCGTAAAGCTTTTCAACTGCCTGCTTAGAGAATTATGTTGGTTTAGTTTAGCAAGTTTTCTGGGTTCAGGCACATTGTTTCATGTTGCCAGACTTCTTGGAAATTTATATAGAGTTTCACCAGGCATATAGTAACATTCTTAAAACCATTGAGGATATGGTATGAGAAAACTCATACATTGAATTTAAATTTAAAATGTAAAAAAATCTGTTGACATGAAAACTTTTGACACCCTAAACATGCTGGACTTTGATGGAAACATCCAAAAGATGCTACTTTCATCTGGGAGAGGTAATGTGTCATGGGTACCCGGCTGTATAGGACAGCAGCACTGCCTGTGCTACCGTGTCCATCTAGGGTGGTGGTGTTGCCACCTCTTTTTTCTCTCATGACCCCCTCTTCCCCTTGGACCCGAAACAAACCTGTGCACCAATCAGCGCTAAATCTCTGCCTGCGCTGCCAAACAATCAGCCTTCAAGTGGCATCTTAGCCAGTCTGTACCACACACACTCATTTGGTCTGTCATAGCTTTTGTTCATGTGTTTCTTTAGGTTATCTTTTCCTTATTTTTGCATTGTTTTCCATGCCTTTGTATTTTTAGTGGTTATGCATATTGAAGTGTCTGGTTGCATTTCCAGGTTATTTGGAGAGCTCTGTTGACATGCTGGGTGAGGCACTGCAGACATGTCTCAGTGTGTACAATGAGGGAACTTCACAGCAACTGAATCTGGTCTTCTTTTCAGAAGCTGTGCACCATGCTGCACGCTTGAGCCGTGTCTTTGTAAGTATATGTGTTAAACCCTTAGGACAGAAAGAAAGCTATGTTACCATTACTCTCAGCAAACTATAACATTTTAGTGGGGATACTGCAGAGTGTGTTCTTCTGGGGGTTCATTGTAGAATTTTTTATTTAATTCTGTCACCATCCTGATGCTCAGAATTCTGTCACAATGGATCACTTGCATCAATCTTATCTTTCTCTTTAATGCTTGAATTCGCAGAATGAAAGCAGTCTTCAGTTTTCTCCCCATACTATTTCAGTCATCTGGACAGTAACTTCCTCCCGTCAGAATGAATTGCATGTAGTCTTCATGCCTTCTTTTTTTTTGCCCCAACAGTTTGCTATTGTTGACACAAATGTTATTTCACTGCTGAATATTATCATGGGATAATGAATGAGATACAGTGCACCATCATCATTTAACACAAAAACTTTAGAAACAACTATTGTAGTAGAATTATTACAGCATAAGGCGCTTTCACCTTAGGTATTTGAAAATGCGTGTCAAAAGCTTGCTTTAATTACAGATGTGATGTTTTACAGGCACACCCCCAGGGACATGCATTGCTGCTTGGCATGAGTTACAGTACTGGTCGGGCCACTCTAACACGTCTGGCTGCCTATATTGCCCACTGCAAGGTGTGGTTTTGAATGAAACGTTTTGTAATTTACAAATGCATGTATTTCCATCTCGGACATATCTCAAAAGTTTTACTCTCACATTTCTTATAAAAGGCTTTGGGATAAAACAGAAACTTGTAGTTAATCTACCCTGAAAATAATAGGTAGTTTTTTTTTTTTCCTTGAGACTGCCATTATCATACAGCCTTTAAGAACCTGTTGCTTCTAATTGAACGATATGTGTGTGTAGCTTTTTGAGCCTAAACCACATGCTGACTCAACTCACAATCTTGCTGTGGTGGCTGAACACATGAAGCGCAGCTGCTATCATGCTGGTGTGATGGGAAAGTCCACAGTACTGCTTCTTCATGAAGACCTTGGTGATCAGTGTCTACCTGATGTCAGTGCTCTCATGGCACAAGGTTTGTCAGTGATATAGTCAGAAATATTGGGAATGTGTTTCAATTTGATACATTTATTGATTTTACAATATTTTGCCATAAGAAATTTATTATAATTTATATTGTTACTTGTACAATGTTCACTGATTATACATGTAGAAGATATGAGAGAGGGCTGAGTTGAATAGAACTGTGACTTCTAGGCAGCATTTTCTTGATTTGATGTCCACAACTTCTTGAATGCAGGTACATCTCCAGGTCTGTATTCGGAGGATGAGGTACAAACTATTGTTGGTCACATGATGCCTGGAGGGGTGCAAACCAAGCGAGCTGATAAGATCGAGCAGGCTTTCCAACGGTTTGTCAAGCGTGTCTGTCAAAACCTGCACATTGTTGTTTGCCTCAACTACAAAGGTGAGTGATCTTCTTAAAACAACTGTTATTCTTAAAATACCTCTTAATTGTCAACTTTTCTATATAAGAGAGATAGAAAGTGTCCTTTATTGGGAGCACCTATAAGTGATAGACTACAACAAGAGATGGTCATACATCACACACTAATACAGTTACACTCAACCAGCCAGCAAGGATGATTGTCAGGGCCCTACATAGTGTTACATGCTGTGGATAACAATACTAGGGGTTGTTTATCCATCCTGTTCAAGTGTGATATCTCATTTGGCAAGGACTCTTTTGTCTGAAGCCTGAGGGTAGCATTTCAAAATGGTGATGTAGCAGGTGAGAGGCTAGCGATAATGATGTCTCACTTGTGTGATGTATTCAAAGATGATTTTCAGAAATTCTGCACGATGAAAGCTCCTGGGGGCTACCTTTTTTCTTGAGTGTAAAAGTTTAGTTTTCTTTCTACTTTGCACTATGTACTTTGATTGCAGAAGATTATAACATTTTCTCTTTTTAAAAATATCACTGCAGGTAACAGCTTCAGTTCAGACTTCCACTCCATGAATAAAAAACTTCAACAACACCCAGGTTTGCTGAAAAATGCATTTAGTGTTGATGTGTATCATCCTTGGGACTTTATAACATTCTCCCATGTTGCCACCACTTGGCTGGAGGACAATAAGTTATCAGTGAGTGATATTACATATAGAAACATTTTGGGCTTTCTGTGTCTTTTAAAATAGTGGTTTAAACTGAAAACTTTATGTACAATTTCTTGATGCTTGGAGCAGGAACATCAAGTTTATATCATTTGAAAATATCAACAGCTTTACAATGATGCAAATTTTTGGTTTATTTGTGGTGTAGGTGACAATACCATGGAACATTGCACGCCATAATGAACAGATGAAAATGGCCAGTGATGCCATGGCTTATATTCACTTGTCAGCAAAGGCTGCAGTTGATCGTCAGTATTGTCATGAGAGGGAACCACTTCGCTTCTACTCGCCACTCACTTTCTTGGAATTTGTTCACCTGTTCAAAGTCATTTCTGCTTACATAGTGAAAAAAGAAAAGGTGAGAGACTCAGGATGTTGCTTTCTTCAGTGTTCTTTGTAAAAATAAAAATTAATCTATATCTCCTACTTTTAGTTCAAGAGGAAAGTGTACAGTGTTTGTAAACAATGTTTGCAGGAGAAAGCCACAAAATATGAAAAGGCACTCGGCAAGATCAATGAAGCATTTGGTAGCATTGCAGAATACCGCCAAGAAGTGTCAGATCTTGCACCCAGACACAAAACAGCCAACGACACTGTGCGTTCGCTTGTTGAAGATGTCGAGAAACAGAAGCAGGTCTACATACAGGTAACTAGTCTCTTACCAGAACATAAATCCTACATGGCTGGGATTTTAATTACTATGGAAACATAAATAATATAATTTATTTGGAGATGTACAATGTTGGTGAATGATTACAATAGTGTGAATGTGGATCAGGCACTTAAAAGCCTCTCAATCACTTTGACCATGACAAAACTGCATCCTCAAAAGATTCCAATCCTCAGAAGTGAATGAGAGCTACATGCCTTCAGAATACCAACTGTAAATGCAAGTCTTTCATCCTTTGATTTTTATCCATTTGGGCAGTTTTATTTTTTTAATTGGTTAGCTGCATTGGTTAACTAAATTCTTGCTGCTCTCATGCAGTAGGACATGGTTACATAAACTAGGATATCTGGTGTCTATAGCTTCTTAAAATATTGTTGTCAATATTTAGTTCTGTACAACTTTGATTTTTTTTTAGTCTCTTGAGCGATGCAAGGCGCAGGAGGAGAAAATAACAGAGATGCAGGGTCCTCTGGAGCAGCTTCGTAAGTCTGCTCAGTCAGAGTTTGACAAGGTAAACATCTGTTTTGCCTTTTTCTTCATGACAACGTATTGAGGTTTACTAGAAAGAAATTAAGATTCTTCAACCAATTAAAAAAGATGTTATTGTTTATTGATTTGTTCCATTTCCAGTTGATAATGTTGACCTTTTTTCAAATGAACACTGCTTACTGTGTGTTTTATGCATTGGTGCTATGGTTATGTTAAATGCATTATGCAACTGATACACTCTTTGAACAGGTAAATCCAGTATATGAGGCTGCTCAGAGAGCTATAGATGCCTTAAATCCCAGAGATATTGATGAAATCAAGTCTTTTCCAAGCCCACCTGAACAAGTCAAATTCTTGATGAGAGCTCTCTGCCTCATGTTTGGGAAACCACAAACGTAAGCAGACAATGTGAATTTTGGAATGTACTTTAATGGGATCTTGTGAGGGCAATAACGTAGGAGTCTGTAACATCATGACAAAGATTGACAATCATTTATTAGAACCTGGAAGATCTCAGAGTTTCTCATTTGACATAAAAATGGTTGCCTCAGGTGCAGTTTTTCTAAGAAGCAAATTACAACTGAAGCAGACATCTTTGCTAACTTGTTATCCTGTGGACCGTAATCAAATTTAATGAGCATAATCCTAATAATAAACTAAAATTATATTTTCTCCAGCATCAATAGAGATTTCCCCCTTATCTACATTGCAGATGGGAAGATTCAAAAGTTCTCTTGATTAGAGAAAATTTCAAGCAAGATCTCATCTTCTATGACAAGGACAACATTCCTGATGACATATTTGAAGCTTTGAAAGAATTTGTTCATAATCCAGATTTCCAGGTAAGTCAAATACTTAGACAGGTTTCTTCAGTAATCAGAGTATGTTAAGCTCTGTTCTCAGTAACTTGAGGTACAAACATTAAGCTTCCATGTCTTGGTTCATTGTAGCCAGAGACAATGAAGAACATCAGCAAAGCTGCCAGTGGTCTGTCCACATGGGTTATTGCTATACATCACTACTCTTCCATCTACCGCAAGATGCAGCCTCATCTCAAGAATCTGCTTGAAGCTGAAAACAAGTTCACCAGAGTAAGACTTCGGATTTCACTCTGTGTGATGTTTGAGAGTACTGTTGAGAGATGCCAATATTCTGCATAGAATTATTTCATTATATATCTTATAAATGTTTGTATCTCTGTGTGTATGCATATGGGAATTCAATATCCTTATTTAAATATTTATAAAGCAGTGAAAAAACAGTATTAAGCAAAATAATGTTCTGAAATGCAAATGGATCCCTCAAGGTGCAAGCTCAGCTGGGCCAGTTACGTGTTGAAGCACATGGCATTAAGTCAGTTTTAGAGGCAACTATTGGCCAGCATAAGGAGGCATTGAAGGAAGCCAAGACCATCGAGAAGACAATTCAGGTGAGTATTCTGGACTTGGGGAATGATTATTTGATATAAAGTGGATGACTTTGACTTGAAAAAAATGCTGCACTTGGTTGCTGCAATGTCAGTGTTTGTGAATGGCTTTTTTTGGGCATGTGTGTGGAGATCTGTAAACATGCATGTGGAGACAAATAGGTATGTGTGTGGAGACATAGAGGCTTGTGCATGGAAATGTGTGCAGATATATATTCATATATGTGGAGATATGGAGGTGTAGGTATGGAGATGTATGGGCAAGTGTTTGGAAGTGTATGGTGAGGTACTGAAACACATGAACGCAGAATGAAGCAATTGGTGTACCACAGGTAGCATTAGAGAGTGATATAACAATAATTATGATTTATGTCTGGGAAATAGGAGCAGATGAAATTCAGGGTGAGACTGAATGAATTTCACTGCTCAGTGCAGTGGCATAGCAGGAAAGGTACAAAGAACACTCTCATCTTGGAATGCAAATCAAACTTGTGAATGAAAGATAAAATAGAATGAAAGTAAGTGAACTTGATTTTGCCTTAGGGGATAGAGCGAAGGATTGCAAGGGCCAGCAACCTGATGGAAAACATGTCAATGCAACACTTCCTTTGGCGCGCAGAGTTGAAGAAGGCTCGGCGCCACATTTTGGCAGCCCCTGGTGATGCTTTAATCACTGCTGCTTGTGTCTGTTACCATGGTCCTTTGGATGACAAAGCTCGCCAGGAGCTCATTACTGACTGGATGGAGAGGTGCCGACAAGGCACATTCCACATGCAGGTAAGAGTTTTACTTCAAGGATGTGATTTATGCAAATCCTTCATCCTTTTATTATTGATTTCCCAGTCTGATTTTTTTACCATAAATATGAATGCAATCGTGTAAAGAAACCACATGCTGAGCCATGCATCTGTACATGTACTAGTTTTAAAGAAAATCAGGTGTAGCAAATTTCCAGGATCTGCTTTTTATCTTGAGCTTGTAGTCAGTTTGTGCCTTAGTCACCTATACAGTGCTCAATGGCTGGACGTTCCCACTGACCCTAACCTTTGCTGCAGCACATCAGAAACAGGGAAAAGCCTGTATATGATCTCTCAGCTGCATTGCAAGAGATTTAAGTACTAATTTTATCTGCCCAGTAGACATGAGCATGGAGAAACAAGGAAGGGATGATTGCCTTCTGTTGACCCTCTATCTTCCTGCTCTAGCCTCACTTCAAGGAAGGGACAAGAATAGGTCCTGAACTGATAGTGTATGCACCCTTCTTGCTCCCACTTCCGCCATATACATTCCAAAACCAAAAAAATCATGCGTGCATGCATGTGTGCATGTGTATGCTTAGAATCTTTTATCCTTTCCTACCTATCATGCTTGGATTGTCTGCTGCAGGCATTCCAAGAGTATGACCCTTATTCCATGATAGCCAGGCTGGAAGTGCTGTTAGAGACAAGCTCACAAAATGGGCACCAGGTTTCTGAAGATGTCCAGAGTGTCCACTCTGGAAATGACAGCAACTTCAGTGAAGCAAGCTCTACCCTCCATTCAACACCCCAGGTGAGTATATGGTCAACACTGCAGACAGGTTTGCAGTCAACAGTCTAGGTAATTTTGTGGAGACTAGATGACATACCAGGAGAGCATGCAGGCAGTGTTTTGAATGTGTGGACAGCAGAATATGAGTGTTTGATAAAATGGTACAGTCATGTTTTACATGTTTGTTGAGTGACACAGTGCATCACAAAAGACAGCAAATGTCACCAGTGTGTGAGAATAAAGATGGTGTAATAAGTTATAGGAAATTGTGGACACAAATGAAAGAAAGTAAAAATTAGAATGGCACCAATTATAAATGAGACTGTTTTTGTAATCTAAGAATACTTGTTTTCTGAACAAACATGTCTTGTAATAACCAGGCGTTGTTAGAAAGACAAAAGTGAAAATTGTGTGAATATCTGTACAGGTACGAACATTTAAATACATGCCTGCCATCTATGACACAAGCAAGTTTTACAAGTCAGAGCTAAAGAAGACTGACACGATGGAAAGTTTGCAGCCAGACAACGATGAGCTACAGGATTCAGATGATGAGGAGGATTTGAGTGCATTACCCACCCGCTCCAACTACACCATCCAGGTGAGAGGTGAACAAATACTGGATGAATGTGAGAACTTTTTTAATGTGTCTTTTTGTAAACAGTGCACACCAAACCTCAACAGATATAATAGTGTCTTTGCACATATCTCTCAGGATATTTTGTCAGACTTTGATGAGCTGAGTGATTGGCGGATGCGCAGCCTGCCTACGGACCTTCATGCGCAACAGAATGCACTTCTGATGCGAGTGAGTTGCCACAACCGTCGACACTGCTGGCCTTTGTTGCTTGACCCTGACAACCAGGCAGAGATGTGGGTGAAAGCCCTGCAGGGGTCTCGTAACACCTTCAACTTATGTGATGTAGCTGTGGAAGAAGACAGAGGTGACTGCTGATAATTGCTGTGACATTTTCATTTTTTCATAGTGATAAAGATAAAGATCATGTCTGACAAAATGGCAGGATCTTCTTCCTATTTGGAGCTTGTAGTAGCTCTATCATTATGACCTAAATAGGTTCATACTTTCTGTTTCTTTGTCATTCTGAAATAAAAACATGCAATATGTTTACATCCACATATTTGCTTGCTCATTTTGCATATTTATCATAGAAAATGGTTCTATTGAAACATTTTGAAGTATTATTGTTTAAAAAAGTTTGGTAGGAAAGTTATGAAGTTGTAGTTATGTTTTTCAGGCATTCCACTAGAAAAGGTAACTCAGAATTCTGTACATGATCCCACTGAGAAATGGCCACCTGAACCTCCTCCCAGCCGTGGCACAGCTCTTACCTTGTCTGATGTCACAGAGCGCACAGCAGCCAACTCTGAGTGCACCCTTACCTCTTACACCCACACAAGGTCAGGGTCACTCAGCATAATATAGAATATGCACACAGGTTGCTTGTGTAGACTGACAATTCTTGAAATAGATTACCTCATCATTTAGATGCGTTTATTTTTGTCAAGATGTTTTGAAGGTCTAGTCACTGTCACAGAGCTGGCATCCTCAGTGTGTGATCTGTTGTGTTTATTCGTTCACCCACTCACTGGTACTAGCTGATGACTAGGTTGTCAGGGGTAATGGATAGGTGCAGTGGTCAACAAGGCTTGCCTGTCTTAAGCGATGGTAAGCAAGTCTAGCATGGTATGGCTAGCCCATTCTGTTGCGTTTGCTACTCGGGGTTTTCTCTTGTCTTCCTCAGTATTGGCCATCCACCAAGGCGTACCAAAGGATAGTCTTAGAGTGTCATGTTTGGTCATATGTTCTGCTTTGTTATTGCTAAAAGGTGTTTCTTCTTAGTAGACCACTTGGCAGATGACCACTATTCGTAAATATTCATGTAGAAATTCAGAACAGTTTTCTAAAGTTTTTGTTCTCAAATGCCTTGATTCTTTTATTTGCATAAAAAAGGTACCATGTTTCACATCTGTAGAGCAGGATGGGAACTTTGAGGGACTTTCAGTGGGTCTGTGGCAGAACATCTGATGGTGTTGCTGTATCTTCTCACTTTATAGCTGCTAAACTTGGGGGAAATGTGAGCACAGCAGTGCCATGAGCTATGTTGTTCACAGGAAAAACAAAATTAATCTGAGACTGCAGGATAAACTTAACCATCTTCTGTATATTATGGTAGTTTAAACCAAATACTTGCTACTTACTTACCAGATGTGGTAAAGGGAGAGGTGTTAAAATTGCATCTTGTCTTCTTTGCAGCCAGGGCTGGACATGTCATCAGAATGTAGTGAAGGATGAGTTACGACCAGTTACCTCAGTGACTGGGAGCTGGGACACTGTGAACCTTCCCATGGACACCAGCATGGAACACAATGAGGCAGGCTTATGGGTAGTGGAGGCTGATGATCCTGTTATCAACAGCAAGTTAGTAAGCGCCATTGTGCATGGTAAGTAGTATGGTGCCAATTTCAGTTGGAACATGTCATTCATTATGTAAATTTAGTATGAAAGTTTAGTGCATAGATGTACCTTAAATAACGTAGATAAAATATTTGATAGTTATAATAATAAATTTGAGTTATATATTGCTTTACCACATCACCTAAGGCCAGCTCAGAGTACTTTTATAAAGAGAAAACACACAGGCATAATAATAATAATAATGGAAGCTGGTCTCAAAAGCAAAGAGTTTATTGTATGCCCCAGTAGTGTAGCTACATCAGAACAGATTTTTGTCTTCAGCTAATCTATTACATGGAATCTTTGAAAAGTAGCTGAAAGTTACTGTGACATTTATGTGGAAGCTTAACTCAAAATCTTTGAACTTTGATGCTGTGGCCTAACTTTCCCACAGATAAATAGGGTTCTGTCCATGCAACTCTTGCTAGGGCATCATCTTAACAGTCATTGGCTTCTTGGAGATGCACAGTGTCACTATATCAGACATGCCTTTACTGAACACAAAGCTTGCTGTAATAGCATTCTGGAACAAAAATGAGTCAGAATCTGAAAAAGACACATGAACAAATCTAAACTCTAAACAATGGCAGTGATATCACAGATATGGCAGTAGAAATGAAAGGGTCTAGAAACAGAAGGAAAGTGGTGCAGACACAAAAATAAATCCAGGAACATAGCAAATGGCATAACAGATGCACAGATCAATTTTAGACACAAAGCAGATTTTGAAGCAGATCAACCCCAAAATATGCAAAGTGGTGGAGAGCATTAACAATCAATTCATTTTCCTATCTAAACATAATGGAAATATAAAATAATGGAAAGTCTTTGAAGTACTTGCTTTTTCTGGTTCACTACATTTTTCTTCCATGTTCTTTCTCTCTTTCTGTCTACAGCTCTTTCTGTCTTTTCCCTTCTTCCCTTCCTTCTTTCTAGCTTTTTTCTTTCCCTTCTGTCCGTCTAGCTTCTTCTCATGTGTGACATGTTTAATAGTTAGGCAATCTACTGGAAAACAGATACAAGTATAGGTGTATGTAGATGTGATTTTCAACAGTATTGATGATTGCAGGTGTGACTGTGTTAGTAACACACCTAGAAAGGCGACCCCTGGCAGCTGTGTTTCGTGGACTGCTTTTAAAGCAGTTTTATGTAGATCATGAAGGCAGCAAGGTTGTACGTGTGGGTGACATGCAGTTTAAAATTCATCCCAATTTCTGCCTTTATCTGTCAACCACAACACCACTCTTTCTAAAAGGTGAGATGCTACTGTTTTGATTGCCAAAATAAAAAGCAAAATCACATCACATGGGTGTACACTCATGAAGAGCTATACAACTATTTATCTCCAGCAAATAAACTACTTCGTTTTAACTTAACATTATTGCTGGTGTTGTGCAGGTGATGGGCTTTACACTGTACCCATTCATCGCATGTGCATAATCAACATGGCTGTTAGCGATGAGGCCATCATCAACCGTCTGCTTTATGAGACAATGAAAGTTGAGCGAAAAGAATTTGAAGGTCAGAGAAGATCCAATGAGAACGACATCATCCTGCACCGTCAGAGACTCGTACAAGAACATGTGAGTGTATAGCAATGTTTTGTATATATTGTGATCCTCTGCACATATAGTGATGTGAGCAGGAACATGGGACTATAGAGGGATGTTTTTATAAGTAGAAATGTTCTGTATGTATAGTGATGTTCTTTTTATCACAGTAGTGATCTTACATCATAGTAATACCTAGACTGATGTTCTTTAAATCACAGCACGCAAATGTAATGTGAGTACAGTGTTGTAGAAATAGAATAAAATGGGGATTATGTTGATTGTTCAGGAAGCTATTCGTGAGAAGACACTGAACCTCGATGGACCGCTTCTGGACGATGGGACCATGCTGGAATCACTAATGAAGTGTAGAGACAATGTTCAGCACAATCGGATTATCCTTGAGGAGACACGGTACATGGGGGATCATCTGCAGGACAAATTTACCCATTATCTTCCCCTTGTGGTGAATGGCACAGTGTTGTACAACATCTTGCAGTGCTTGACAGTGCTGCATTCTGTGTACTATGTCCCCTTCTACAAGTTTGTTGACATATTTGCACAGGTGATCAAGAGCCGAGATCGAGGCAAAGGCAGTCTTGGTATGTAACATCATTACCTTTGGCTAAGCTTTGCCTGTAATCAGTTTAAAGATGGCATTTGCTTATTCAAAATTTATTTAGTAAGAACAAACTGTGATGTTGGTGATATCTGTAGAAAAATATAGATACACACAAGTGGCTTCATGTGGGGGTCAATTGCTAGATTTCATCAAAATGAAACCATTTTTCTTTCCCCTTCTTCTTTTATCCCTTTCTTTATTTTTAAACCTAAATGATTATAGAATCAAGCTGACCCAGGAAAAATTTTTGAAATTACCAGGTGCACCTCAAGCTCGTGCACAGGAGCTCTCTGATGCAGTGACAGGTGCTGTATTTCATCATGCATCAATGATGATGTTTGAGCTACACTACAATCTCCTGTTGCTGCTTGTTTCTCTTGAAAGACTTCGTATTGAACGCAAGGCCTCGCATAAGGAACTTTCTCTCTTTGTTAATGGCTTTGAAAAGCATGGGTTGGATGAAGCTGGCATACTGGAGCAAAAACCTGCGTGGATGGACAGTGCTGTGAGTTGTTTGCATTATCTTTATTGTATGCATAATGATGTATAATACAACTTTATCACATAGACCACACAGTTATAGCAATGACAATTATGTAAAATAGCCCACACATACCTGTCATATAACTCAACATGTGCCAGACTAACATTCAGCCACAATTCATTAAACACACCAGCTTTCAGAAGCCATATGGCTGAAACAGCAAAGACAACTTTCTCCTGTTACTCCTGCATGCAGTTACACAGAATTGGCAATTTGACAGAACCAGCAGGATTATTTCTATAGGATATTCTCGTCATAATCATATGTAATTGTGGTAGCTTTCAATAGTGTTTGCTGAGTGTAGAGAGTCTGTAGATCATGTTGATCCATCTTGATAATCTAATAGAGTAAGTGTGAACTACCGGACCAAAACTGTTATAATCTGTGACTGACAGGTTTTTAAAGTAGTTCATTCATAGCAAAAATGATAGCATGCTTCTTGGTGAGATATAAAATAGTTTGAAGAATGCATGGGAAGCAGGGGAAGACAATCTCAGTCTTGGTATCCCATCAGTTTTTGTGAAAATCAGAGATGATATTGTGGTAGAGGCTGGCTAAGATGCCAGCTGAAGGCCGATTGGTTGGTAGCGCGGACAGGTAGCGCTGATTGGCACGCTGGTTTGTTTTGGGTCTGGGGTGATGGAGGGGGCTGCGAGAGAAGGAAGGGGCAGCATCCAGCCCCAAACCCCCCCACCAGGTGGAACAGTAGCACAGCCAGCGCTGCTGTCCTGTACAGCCGGCTACCCATGTCACGTTACCCTACCAGAGGATATAAAAAGGGAGGACGAGAGGTTGAGGGGAGAAGAGAAAAAGAGACCAGCTTGAGAGAATGACACGACGAGTCATCGCCAACCAGCAGCCCTGTTGACTAAATTTGTTAAGCTAAATCCTTCAGGTGGTCAGCAAGCGGTTACAGTAAGAGGTTCCAATAACCTACAGCTACGCGTTTGAGCGATAATTACAGAGTGAACTGCTGTGTGCATTTTAAATGAGGTTGCTGTGTGCATTTTAAATGAGGTTGCTGTGTGCATTTTAAATGAGGTTGCTGTGTGCATTTTAAATAGTAATCCTAATGTTCTCTTAGCCTTCCATATTATATCCACAACAGACATTCATTTATTATGTATATGTATGCATTACACATGTGCATCCATACTAAAAAAAAGGGTGAAATATTTGTTTTGATTTACTTTCTGTAACAATAAGAGAAAAAGATATTTAACTTCAAATCAAATCAAACTTTATTGTCTGTCAATGAGATCCAAGACAGAAATTTTTCTTTTGCTCACAGGGCAGGCATACATACTCTTACAGACATTTAACACACAGTTAGGAGTAAAGATACAATTATCATGGTAACTTACCCCAAAATATAAATGTAAATATACAGAAAAATATTTAAATTGTAAATTACTTTAACATGCAAAACAGTTTTGAAAAGTAATGATATCCAGATTTATTGCTTAATATAAGCCCTGGTAACATTTATTTCATAACCAAAAAAATATTAGAAACTGACTTTCTGCATATGCATCTTCTTTACAAAAATTTTTAGTATTATATACATTGTACTGTTTCTGAATGAAGAGGAAAATATACTGACTACATGGTCATCATTAAGACACCATGAATGTTTATTGAGGTTTGCTTACAATAATGAGTCGTCTGACACAACATACTCATCATCAATTCTCAGATCATCTTGGTGCCACCAGGACATTGTCAGTTCTAGTCCACATGCCATTCGGATGTAATAACATTCTGCTCATGGTTTATTCAAACCAACTGCTAGTCCATCCAATACATTGGTGACAGTATTATTTACTCCTGATAAATCAGTAGCAAGTCATAATAATGATTACATGTTGTTGTACATTTATAGTTAAAGTATTCAAGCATAATGTGACTCTTTCACTCACTGACATACACGTAATTAAACTTGACAGCCAATCCAGGAGCTTTTTCAAATCTTTCACAAGGTTGAGTGTCAGCTGTTCCTTATTTTTGAAGGGGATGGAAAGGGTGGGTGGGAGATTTCTGTTTTTAATATGAGAAAGCATAATTTTTAACTTCTTTCAGTAGACTTCATTTGAAGGTCATTTCTTAGATTTACAAAATCACAATATCAAAGTGTAGTTATTATTCCTCATTAACATTTTCTACATCTTTTAGCATTGCCATAATTTATATGTGATGTATGTGTTCATGTGTTTGTGTACAAATACCCACAGCAAAGCCTTGTTGTCTGCTTATCTTATTTTGCTTCATTATGCTGTAAATGAGTCCATCATTGAGGCAATTAAGATGTGCCATGACCACCATCTAAAAAAATGCATGGAATGTGCATATAAATCAGGGTAAAGTAGTATTTAGGTAAAACAAGCAGTTCACACTGAGGATAACAATGTGCCACTGTAGTCTGTGGGCACTCACTCCTCTGTAATACTTTCTTGCTGGTCCATGCTGCTGCCTCAGTGGTTTGTCATGCAGTTGTTGCACTCAGACTGTGTTTCAATGTCTGTCATCACTGTACTCAGCAACACCCTCTTCTTCAGCACTTGTTATGATCAGAGCTTGTAATTCAGATACAAGGTCATCCAGATGGTCTAGAGCTTGAGTTGTAGGATCTGCCGTAGCAGCATGGTTGTCTCTTGTAGGCCTCAGTAGGGGAACAGTGGGTTTGCTGTCGTGGACAAGGTCCTGAAGTGAAGACACCTCTTGTTCCAAGAAAGCAAGATCATCTTCAATGGAAGTGAGGCTCCTGCCTCCAACTTCACAGCCAGGGTCTTGCATCAGGAGTGTGGATTCAACACCAGTGGGACTTTCCATCTCATTAGTCAGCATACAGAGATGTGGGCTTTGGTCAGCCTGGTGTTGTGTTGATGTTGTCGGGACTGTAAAATGAGTAGGGATTGCAGCACACACTGCAGCATCTGGAACACTTCTGTCTCTCTCATCTTCTGCAGTTCCATTGTTCATGGCAACACTGATGCTGGCATTTTCTGTCTGGGTGGACACATTGTGATGACTAAACAAGCAAGGTTCACTGATGGAAGTTGCATGGATGAGTGTGTGATTAAAGCGAGGAAGAGAATCCAAAAGTCTCAAGCCCCTGTTAAACACTGGCAGTTCAGAAATGTCATCCGGTTGGTTTCATCTGTGCCAGATTTCTGCTGATCCTTGTTCTGAACCACAGCATAAGAAGATTGTTTAATTTTCTTGTCTTTGATCAAAACATAAGCAATAAATATGAGACATGGTAAGAGAAAGATTACTCCAGTCAGTATACCTGCCAGAATATTTGGTCTTTCAGTGAGAATTGCTTCACACACTCGTTTAATAACCCTGGTGGTGTTACTCAGTACATCAATGCAGACAATAAAGTGGTCATCAGCATCAACGTTTGTCACAGTGTAGCTTCGAAGGTCTGTGCCTAGGATAGGGGATACATGGACAGCCGCTGTGTCCTGTTCAGTCTGCTCTGCTTTTTGCTGGTTGGAGACTTCTTGACCCTGGTGCATGCAAAGGACTCGAAAGCCTACAACTTGGTGGCTGATATCAGCGATTGTCCAAGTGGTGATAATGTGCTGCTTGGCCCGCACCACTTTGAGATGTACTTGGACCCCCTCCCTTTGCTGTATGCTGGTCTCTACAGAGGGGCAGGACACACTCTCCACACAGGGCCGTTGAATGATCAAGACAGGTGATTGATTGTCACTTGGAAGACACTGCCAGCTGTGCTCGTCATTTGGTGTATCCCTCTTTGAAGGGCTGTGGTGGCTGGTAAAGAAAATTAATTTTAACAATCAAAGTCAGTCATGGTGAAAATTGGTGATTAGTGGTCTCTTAGTAAAATGATAAGCATGAGATACCATCAGACTTTATGTGGTTGTCCTGAATTTTGCAGGGCTGTGTACAGTCTGTTACTTGTTTTTTTAAGATTGGAGATGTGTGCTAGAGTGCTGAAGTGGATATTTCACTAAAATTAAAAGCAGTGAAAAGGCATACATTGTTATGTCCTTTAACAGATAGAACAAAACCAAAAGTACTGGACACAGCACTTGATTGCCAAATTATTAGGAATTTTCCAAAGCACCTCGAAAAAGAAAGTATTAGACAAAAGGATTTGTAGTATAAGTTGGAGGAGATTACTACAAAGCATTCTGCACAAAAGGCTAAATGTTTTCCACAGATAATGAACATCAGAGTGCAAACAAAATTCTGTTATGCATCTAGAAATTAAAGACTGAAAGTGGCAGTGCAAAGTGTGTCAATTTAATCAAATGGGTTTGAATAGATGTTCTTAGTAGTAAAACTCACATAAACCAGTTGTAAAGCAGGTAGAGATGACAGGTGCACAGCAACGGGTTGTGAAGCACATGGAGTGATCCCAGGTCATGCAAGTGCTTTATCTGGCAATAGTCTAGCGTGGTCAGGGAGCAGTTTGTGAGGTCCAGACTAACTAAATGGTCAGGAAGACCCAAGTGTCCAATTCCTTGTTGTCCCAGCCCAGGGTTGTGGGAGAGGATGAGGTCACGCAGACTCTCCAGATGATGGAAGGTGGTGTGGTGCACATAGTTCAGGGCATTGCAGGAGAGGTTCAGAAACTGAAGACCAGATGACTGTGGTGGGAAGACATCATGGTTCAAGGACTGCAGCTTGTTGTGACTGAGATCAAGGTGGACCAGCTTTGGCATGGCATCCAGAAGTCCCACGCTGAGGTACTGGAGGTTGTTATGAGATAAGACTAATTTCTGCAGCTTTTCCAGGTTCACATTCTTCTGCTGAACTTTTTTGAGCATTTGTAGGCCGTTCCATGCCAAGTCCAGTGTGTGCAGCACTGATGTAGACTCAAAGAATTTGCTTGGAAACTCGGCCACCTTGTTATGACTTGCACTCAATTTTCTCAGTGGTGATTGGCTGGGTAAGCTGGGCAGCATGGAGAGAGCATTGTGGGATACATCAATCTCCTGTAGTGAAAGCCAGATGTTCACTGGTAGCTCAGTCAGCTGGTTGTGTTTCAGGTCCATGTTGACCAGTGTTGAGTTTAACTCACCTTTGATATACTCCAATTTATTGTAAGCTAGGCTAAGTCCACGCAGGTTCATGCTTACCATAAAGTCCAAAGACAAGTTGACAAAAAGGTTGTGAGACAAGTTCAGGTGTGCTACTTTTCTCATTTTTAAAATGAATGCTGGTATTTTGCTCAAACCACAGTGCTGAGCCTTTATTGTGTTTATTCTGGACACGCCAGTCAAGAAGTCAGGTGGAATGGAGGAAAGGTCACTGCTTGATAAATCCAGTAGGTCTATTGAAGTAGTTTGGGTTTTATTTAATTCAGATATCAAAAGTCTGTGCAGAGAACTGTTACTTGCAGCTGGCACCGTGCACTTGATACGTGCCAGAGTTCCTTTGTTGGTGCACCTACAGCTGCTAATAACTTTGGTGCAGATGCTGTCTGGTACTGGGGTGGGATCCACAAGTGACGTCACCGAAAAAGTTGTCCAGACCAGCAAGCAGAGACCGCTCACATTGTAGTGTCTTTTTCTCATGGCTAGAGTCAATAGACAAAAGCAAAAGTGAAATAAAACTGGCTCACTGACTGCATACTGCTTATTACCTGTTGCATAAGGAAAGCAAAGTGAAAGCTGTGGATGCTATGCTGCTTTTGGAGTAACACACACACACAGAACTAGAACAGCCGCCGTGCACACATGTACCAAATGCCAAGGACGGAATGAAAGGCTTGGAGTCACGTGTTGTATGTCACGCGTCGACACGCTGGTGGTTCGCTAGATGTTTTACAGCTTACCTTGCACTTTTAACCTGACCTTTGATAAGTTAACCCTTATATAACTGCTTACTATATTACCGTATTCGTTGCCGAATATTTATGACAGGGCAAGTGTCGAATATTTGTGTGGAGTTCTGTCAACACAACAGGCCAGTGGGAACACTCGATTGGACATGTATATTTGGTGCAGACGTGTTGGGCTCTCGCTCATTTCTTGGCCAGAAGTAGAATGAAGTCGTCAGAAAATTATTTATATCGCAGAACAGAGATTCCTGACACTACTCGCACTGAGTGTTGTACCATTTTACAACAAAGAAAAGCATAATGCATGTGTATGTGTGGCTGGGTTGAATGTAATGATCATATGTTATGTGGCATTGTCTTAGGGTGCACGCATTCTACACACACTTCTGCATGCGTGCTCACATGCACGTGCACAGCGTAGCAGGATGCGTGTAGTTGCCGCAAACACGACTGGCGCTATATATATACACAGTCGTTGCTTTACCGTCCTAGTTACCTGCGATCGCCGCCATTCTCGATGGGATTCTGCTTCACACAGCTAAGCTCTAACGTACATGGTTGTCAGGGTACCGTCTGTACTCTTCTCGAGTAAAGTTTAGTCTTCATGAGTGGTACCTGCGACAGATACAGCTTTTGATTGTCTCAGTCGGACAATCCACAGCGTTGCATAATCACAAAACACAGATACAGCATTTCCAAAGATAGAACAGTAAAAGTGTACAAGACTTCTGAAGTCTTTGAAAAGCGATAGGCTCGTGGCGCCGTACAAAAAGGCTACCGAAAAAGATTTGTACGGGCTGTAAACATGATAGAAGAATTTTGCACATTTCTGACCACAGAAGGAAGAGTTTCCTTATGACATTAATTAGTCAAATAATCTAATGCGATTTTTTAATTAATTGGAACATATGGTATATAATGAGATATTTGTTCATGCGTAGAAGTCAGCAATGTTTGTTAACTGTTCTCAACGTTAGCTTCACACGACGCCAAAGTTTAGATAATGGGTCACGTGGCCCACCCTGCTTGACCGGCTCTTTACCTTTTTTTTTTTTAAGGCCCTTCGCCCCTCCTGGGGCATAGGCCATCGACTACAGTCGATGTTTTAGTAGCGCTAACAGCGCTAACCGTTGCGCCACCGGGCCGCCATGTTTACCTATAGAGTATAGCATTTAATTATGTAAGTCAAACTTGGTCCACCGGCCTGTGTAGTCAACATGTCTGTGAGATTAGATCAGGTCATACTCCAGCTGAACTTGCTGTCGCACGAGCAGAAACTCTGGTAAGCTGAGGTCACAGTCATGCCATCCATAATAAATTATATTGTATACGTGGTTGTAGACGCAGCCTCATCTGTCTGATCTGCCTCAAGTTCCTGACATACCTAGGTCAGTGATCTTGCCAATAAACTGTAATCTGTGCGGTGGTAAAACAGTGGACGTCACGCATTAAAGACAAAATGGGTTGTAATCCAGCAACGGATGTGGCACCTGTCTACACACCTGGCCGTATCACCGGCTTCCTTGCTTGACGGGGCGTAAGACTACGAGCAAAGCAAGAGTCGGTTATTCTTTTGTCGCACAGAAGAATAAAGAGTTAAAAATACGGCAGTGGAAACTAAAGCTACACAGTGTCTGAGGTCAAGGATTTAGCTAGTCCGCATACCTGTCACCTCCAGTCACGTGACGCGTGCTCGACGGACGTCACGAAGCGGACTGCACGTGCCTGGTGCCTGCGCACAAGCAGACTGCTCTGTGTGATGCCAGTCACGACTTACTTGCTGTTAAACACGGTCGTTATCCTTTACAAACATATTCCGCTGCATTGGGAAATCAGTGTCATGTTTGTTTAAAAATGTCTTCACACTGAGTGTCACGGAGGTCACGAAACGTCAGTAGAGCACCCCTCCCCTCACCCCCACCACAATAACGCTACGAGCAGTTGGTGACGTGCTTGGCTACAGCTGGCTGGTCACAGCTAACAAAGTGAATGTGTTACCTGGGAATTGCCATCAGGTGGTAGACGAAAGCCCCTGTGAATTGTATCCACTGGCACAGCTCTCCGTGTTTTATTGCACAACTGATATGTCAATACATGGCAGGAACATCGGAATGCGCTGACAGGCGCAGTCACCTTATAGAAAGTTGGAACAGTAGGTGGAATAGATAATTATTGAATGTAGCCTACCCAGAAGGTTGAGGGATAGCAGAAGTAGATCTTGTCAACATGCATAGGTTATTGAGTTATTGTATGATTTGCTGCTGGTTTAACTGCTCATGCTTCAGCACAGAGAGAGAGAGAACAAAAAATATGGCTTACCGTTAGCTGGTTTTACAAGAAATGAACCCCTTGACAACACCACGCGGCAAGTAGCCGGACGCTGAGATAAACCAGAAGGAAAGAGACCGTGTTGTCCACTGCTCGCAGGTGACCAGTGGC
The DNA here is from genome assembly GCF_003073045.1 of Pomacea canaliculata. Classification (NCBI taxonomy): domain Eukaryota; kingdom Metazoa; phylum Mollusca; class Gastropoda; order Architaenioglossa; family Ampullariidae; genus Pomacea; species Pomacea canaliculata. The sequence continues at coordinate 10,692,502 of NC_037594.1, read as the reverse complement.
AGGGTGTGCATGGGGTGGACGCTGGAGCCCGTCAACAGACTGTGCCTGGGTTGAGACGAACCTTGAGACTGTCAGCGCGTGGAGTCGGATCATTGTCCGGTTAACGAGACGTCTTTATGTTATCTACATGACCTCATTTCCCAGGCTCAGATACCTGTTTGTTACAGTGGTTGCAGATAAAGAATAGCATACATTGTTAACTACATTATGCAAGGTGCTGTCATAAGCTAACCACAATTAGTGTGCCTGGTCAGGTTATTTACAAAGGGTGTGTGTGGTGTGTTAGAGAGGGGAAAGGTCATAGTGTCGCAGAAGTTGAAGTGAAACGGCGGGGGATGAAGACTAAAATTCTTTGGGATGTATATATGGTACTGGTTATGACACAACGCAGTGACCGAATTGCGGTGGCTTTTGGTTCGTCTTGACAACGGTTGACGCATCTGAGATTTTACAGCTCGAACAGCTCTGTCCTTGTCTTGTCTGATCAAAGTGCTTCTTTATTTATCCTTCATTATTAATATTATCCACACAAAATTTGTGTCATACTCGCAGCCACCTCTGCCGGTCGTACATAGCGCTTTGTCTTGAAGCAACACGTGCCGCAGAATCCATGTGACGTTGGACGGAGGCGATCCGGAGGGTCATTACGTTGTTCGGACTATCACGTGATTTATTTTCAGCAACGGTGGCATCCAAATGACCTGCCGATAACAGCAGAGCAATCAAGTACTGCACGTGGTTCCGCGCTTTTAGCGAAATAAAGTTAGAATTGTATAATATGCCGGCTATATACTCTCTGACAGATTGCTCTCAGCGGCAGCTGTCACTGACCGTCTCGCACGCGTGCTCACACACTCTCACTTGCACTTGCAACATGCAATAATCTCGTTCCAAGCGAGGTGTGCGTCTTGTTGTAAGGACAGAATCGAACTCTCAGCGAGAGCCAATGGTCTGTGCATACTTCAAGATTAAATTTAATAGTTGAGAAACACAGGAAACTTTTAGTTTCAAATTATTACAGCTTGCAAAGAGATGTGGATAGTGCACTATATTTTCTTTTGATATCACTGCGCGAGTGGTTGTTTGATCGTCTGCTAAAGAGTATCTACAAGTAACTACAAGTCAAAGTTAAATAAAAATAACATGAAAAAGCTAAACACATACCACTCACGATTTATTTTTGGTTTTGATTAAAAAAAAATTCCACGAAAATGTCTGCTAAATCATTCAGCAACACTAGAAGACCCAACGTCTGCATTCCTCGCTTGGAATAATTAAGATTCTTGGTTGGAATGACGGACGACAGCCAAACCCGAAAGGGAGCTGGCGCCCCGACAGCGGATTTACTGAAGCCGAGGCAAAAGTTGAGGGTGGGGTGCTGGAACGTCCAGACCTTGTACCAGACTGGCAGGATGCTCCAATTAGTCAAGGAGTTTGACAACTACAACTTGGACATCCTGGGAGTCAGTGAGGTCAGATGGACCGGCACGGGAAAGAGGAGACTAGCGTCAGGAATACCATCTTGTTCTCAGGAAGATCAGACGCTCAGCACTCTGAAGGAGTAGCTCTACTCCTCAACAAGAAAACGGAAAAGGCACTGCTGGAATGGAAGCCTTATGGACCCAGGCTTTTGAGAGCAAGATTCCATTCAAAGTACACCAAGCTGACAGTGCTAGCTTGCTATGCACCAACAATGACTCTGAGGCAGAAGACAGGATGCTTTTAACGATCAGCTCCAGGCAGCCTCAGAAGCGTTCCAGCCCACGACATGTTGCTCATCATCGGCGATCTCAATGCCAAGGTGGGAAGTGACAACACCTACAGGGAGCATGTCATGGCAAACATGGAATCGGAACATCAATGACAACGGAGAGAGACTGCAGACTTTTGTGAAGAAACAACTACTGATTGGAGGCACACTCTTCCCACACAAAGACATCCACAAGGCAACATGGACATCACCAATGGGATCCAAAGAACAGATAGACCATGTCATCATCAACCGAAATGGAGGAGCTCACTTCAAGATGTTAGAGCGTACAGAGGAGCAGACGTTGCCAGTGACCACTCATGTGATAGCCACAGTTTCTCTGAAGCTACGTCGATCGTGAGGAAAACAGGCACGTCAGCAGAGAGTGGACTCTGGCAAACTGAAAAATCAGCCACCGAAAGGGCCTTTGCTATGGAAGTAAAGAAGGTTCCAGGCACTAGGAGAGAGATGACTTAGACGATTCAATCGAGTCTTACAGGAATCAGGAGAGAAAATACTGGGCTTCCAACGGAAAAAGAAAGAACAGTGGATCAGAGAAGAGACATGGAAGAGATAGAGAAGAGAAAGTCAGCCAACAAAGAATCAACAGCACCAGATCTGAACGCCTGAAGGAACAACTCAGACAAAGATATACAAAACTAACAAAGAGGTAAAGAGGATGGCAAGAACGACAAAGAGACCACATAGAGAAACTGGCAGATGAAGCAGAAATGCAGGAAGTAAAAATGACCTGAAGACACTGTACAAGATAAACAAACAGCTAAACAACGGGTTTAAGAACAGTGATGTGCCAGTGAAACGTGAACGGTAATGTCATCGAGGGAGAGGCAGGAAAACTACAGCGCTGGAGGGAACATTTTGAGTCAGTTCTGAACAGACCAGATCCCCTCAGCTTGCAGACATCCAGCCAGCAGCTACAGACCTCGACATCTGCACAGACACCTAGCCTGGAAGAAGTGACAGCAGCAGTCAAGACAATGAAGAGCGGCAAAGCACCAGGGCAGATGGAATAACAGCAGAGATGTTGAAAGCAGATGTGAATGTGACAGCTCCCATGCTGACTGAAATCTTCAGGCAAATTTGGGAATCGGGGCAGCTCCGTTGCGTGGAAGACAGGGCTTCCATCTTCAAGTTACCAAGAAAGGAATCGATCTGAATAATTGGAGGGGCATAACATTTTCCCTCACCAGCAGGTCTTCAGCAAGATTTTTTTGTCAGACTGACGGCAACTCTTGAGAAGACCGACAGCAAGCAGGATTTCGCCCTGGCGATTCTTCATGCGACGATTCTGGAGCAGAGCAACGAATTGTACATCATTTCATCGACTGGAAAGGCTTTTGAGCATCACCGAGTCCTTATGGAAGATCCTGAGGCATTACGATCCCTGCAAAACTTTCATTGCAATGCTGTGCGATTTCAAATCCCAGGTTGTCTGTGATGGACTCACAGACCCCTTCAACGTGTACCGGGGTGAAGCAGGGCTGCATTCTGTCACCGTTCTCTTCATCTTGGCATGGACTGGATCAGAGACTGAAGTGAGAGGAGAGGGATCAGATGGACCATGACATGACAGGCTGGAAGACTTAGACTTTCTTGCTGATGACATTGCTGCTGTCACACCGCCACCAAGACATGAAAAAAACAAGGCTTCTCAGAAACAGCTGGAAACTTGGCTTGAGGTCAGCACAAAGAAACGAAGTATGAGAGTGAACGCAGAGTCCAAGACAGCATCAAACTAAATGGAAGAGATTGAGGAAGTTGACAGTTTTCTCCTATTTGGGTCCAAAATGTCAGACCGGGTGCGGAGGTGGAGATTCGAGCCGAATGGCGAAAGCCAGCCAGGCCTTCGCCTCCATCAGGAGCACATGGAAGGCAAAAAACATCAGAGAGATCAAGCTCTTCAAGTCAATGTGATCAGCACCCTCCTTTACGGATCAGAATTTGGAAGATGACAAAACCATCAGTAACAAGCTTGACGTTTCCAAAACAGATGCCTCAGGCGCAACTTAACATCTTTTGGCCAAACATCACAAATGAAGAACTCCACCGAAGAACTGAACCGAGTCATCACCACGCACAACGAAGGTTGGCGATGGATTGGACAATGTGCTGCGCAGCAGACAGCAGACTTTCAGAGTCGCCCTACGATGGACTCAGATGGCCGAAGAAAACGAGGCATTGAGAAAGAACAGTGGAAAGGGAGATGGGGAAAGGGCTGGACATGGGTCACCTACGGGTTTTCAGCCGATCGACATCGGTGGCGGACTCTGGTTGAGGCCTTATGTGCAACCTGATGCACGAAGAGGAATAGATAGATTGGTTGGAACATTTGTCTCGCTACACCCTGTCAGTAAGGATCCATTGAGATGTTAGAGAAGACAACCGAGTATCACAAAAGGACAGTCACCTTCCCCCACCCACCCCATGGTCCTATCCTCCGCTCTTCCCGTTCTAAATTCACTCTCTTTAGTTCTATTTTCAGCTCATATTTTATCACAAAAAGATTATTAGCAGGTTTCTGGTTGATGCTTTCAATGTTCTTCAGTCAAAATTAGCTTTGCAGGCCGGGAGGCTTTCATGGAGGCTTATTATATTGAACACACAAATATTTCATAAAGTGTTCAGTGGGATTTTTACCTGCATTAAACAGACACTGTTACTTCTTATCCTTAGTGACTCAAGAGACTTATTAATGCAATTGCCAATGATCTGCATTTAAACTTTTATGTGATGATGACGATTTGAAAAGATACACATATTTCTGTTCTTGTGACATATCTAGCAGAGCATCATGTGTTAAAAATTGTTGCAGCTGCAATAATTGATATCATATTTGTGTCCAGGCTTGGATAGACTGCAGCATTTTGGAATCCCTACATCACCCCTTTCATGGCTTATGTAGTTCTTTGGTGCACAACAAGGAGCAGTGGAGGGAGTACTTTCAGGTCAGTTTCTTCACACAGAAATGATCAGCGCGCATACTGTAAGTGACTCTGGCAAGACACACACATGCATGCACACACACACACACTCTTCCTGCCATATGGTAGCATTGTCTTCACTGGCAATACACAGATGGTAAGTGTCCCTATCATAAGAAAACAACAGCATGGTATTGGACAGCTTTTGTTATCTTATGACAGTTCTCATGCACTGTCAACAGCCTTAACTAGAATGAACATTAAACTGGCAGTAGCATCAACAACAGCTTTAGTTGTCAACATTTTGCTTTTTTTTTTTTTTTTAACAGCTACCCGTGGTCCTCCTCAACCCTGTACCAGGCACCACTTTGCAGGAACTTTCCATATTCCAGAAGTGTCTGCTTTGGAAAATGTGCTGCCCCCACAGGGTATAATTGGAGTATATATTTATTTTTTAATTTTTGTATCAGTTTTATGGTTTGCTGTTTTGCCAGTACCATAATTCAGTCAAAGAATTGAACCACAGATAGTTTTCGTACATGCATGTTTGCCTGCATATGTGCATATGTGCTTATTTTGATAGGTGGTTGCTTATATTGATACAATATTCTCTAGATTAAGAATAATATAAGCCACAATAATTTAATTCCTTGTTAGATTCGCTTATATTTTGCTGCTGAATACTAAATGCATGACAGTATATTGGGTTTCAACTTTCTGCTGCCCACAGATGGCAGAGCTAGCTCAGGCCATTGTGACCTATGAACTGGGCAGTGCTGCTGCTCCATCTAATCACTACAACATTCGGGAGGTGTACACCAGTGCGGATCAGTATACACCTGTTGTTTTCATCTTACCTACAGAGATTCAGGGACTGGCATGGGATGCATCCCAAGGTAGCAGAAGATAAGAGTTATTTTCTAATCTATTAGTGAAAAAGTTTTATTATTATCTCACTCAGTTTCCTACCTTCTAATCCAGTCAAACATGCATTACTTGAATGTTAGTGGTTCACAAAGAAATAATGTGCAGAGAAGGAAGAATGAATGTAGCTTCATACATCTCAAAATATACTACCAGTGATGTTTTCATAAGTTCTAGAGGACTATTAATCAGATTAATTCTAGCTCCTAGTTTTAAATCTTCAGGAACTGTGATGAGGCTGTTGCTTACACTTTTTGTAGAACTTTCAAGAAGTCTTGTTTCAAAGCTGTTATCCTTTAAATAGACAGATGGCACAAAAAACTTTTAAATAACAGCTAGCCTATGAGGAGAGTTCTTCCAGTTCTCATCATTGATTCTGTGTGCCTGCTTGTAGGACTAGCAGGAGGAGACTTTTACTGTTTCAGCTGTACCGCTACTGAATGCCAGCAGGTTAAATGAATTGTGATTGTATAGGGTCCAGTTTAAAAATAAAGTCAATGGACAGCTTGTAAAATCTGCAATTATCTGTTCTAAGCAATTGATCAGTTGAATATCAGTGGAATTTTTTTATATTCCAAAATTATATGAAACTATTGATAGTGACATGCAGGGCAAGAGTTGATTACTGTAATTAAATGTGTGGACTTGTTTCATAGCATGTCTCCTGGAAGATGATAAAAGCACCAATAAGAAGCTTAAGCTTAAGGTGGTCATTTCAAAGATAGGTTTTGCTGGCTCAAAATTTTCAAGGGCTTTTGAGAGAAAACAAGTACAACACAAACATTGCAATTATCTTGAGGGCTGTGCCATTTTAGCTTTTATGTTGATATAAATATGTCATCCTGTCTTATCTAACTGCTTTATAATATGAGGGACAACAATATTTTGTTTTGCAACCTACATCTGTAGTGTTTACGATTATCTCTTCTGTAGTATGTACTATCTTATCTTTCATGTAAGGATGTAGAAAATGCTAAGGTAGATTGTAGTCAGATTGAGATTTCCAGACAAAGTTCAATCTGTCATCACTCTGTATGTGAGAGAGAGAGACACGCACATGAGCGCACAGACTAAAGCATCTACTCCTGCACACAATGCCTTCCACATCTGTGCTGATGGCCTTCACCACATGGGCACGAAGTGGTCTTCTTGTTTTGAAACCAGCGTCAATGATTTTACCTTTGATATGGTGGATGAAGCACTCTTTCAATTAACTTTATTTCTATTCTGCTGTACTTTGTGCTCTTATGTTTGTGTATTCATAAAGATGCCACACTGAAAAAAAGTGTGTTTGTGCACCTGTAAGTAAAGGGCTTTGAGTGTCACCGATGCTGGAGAAAGGTGATGTATAAATGTGCTAATTATTATTTTCTTACACAATCATTCCTTCCCTACCAGTTTGGTGCTCTAGTAAATAAGCAAGTGCTAATTTTGAAAGTTCATACCTTAAGTCTTAGTAGTTAGGATCTTTTTGATTTTGTCAAAGGCCAGCCTTACATTAGTCCTGTTCATGAGGTGAAACGGCTGGCTCGAGAGGTTGGCATGGAGGGCAAGGTTCGCATCATGAACTTTGGAGTAAGATCACAAGAATTGGAGGTGCGGCAGGCGCTGGATGACTGCATCCATGGAGGCAACTGGCTTCTTCTTCAAAACTATCATCTGACCACAGAACTGGACCCACAGTTATTTATCATGCTGAAGGTTTGTTTTCTGATGATAACTTGCTGTTGATACTTGTGCAGTCTTGTATGCTCGTGGTCAGCAACTGGAAAAGATTGTCTAAAGATAAGCATCTTAAATAAGGAGACTGCAGTAACTGAATGACAAAATACAAAGCAGATTTTATGAAAGCATTTTTCAGGCAGTGCTCAGAGTTATAGCTTCATCATGTGCAATGATGTTATGTTTTGCGAGTTGAAAGCAGCCCCGTGCGTCTGTGTCATATCCCTAAAACACAATAAATCATCTTCATAGACTTGTAAAACTGCCAGAAAAATTGTTGACTATCTATACCAGGGGTGGGCAATTAATTTTCCCAAGGGGCCCGATGAGAAACTGGAATGGTTCTAGAGGGCCGGATGAGAAACTGGGATGGTTCTAGAGGGCCGGACTAATATAGTTAACTCAGTTTTATCCAATACTGTATATATAGTATATTTACTGGTGGGCGGCCAGCGGGCGGGCCGGTCAGAGACAGGAGGCGGGCCGGATGCGGCCCGCGGGCCGGCGTTTGCCCAGGTCTGATCTATACTTTCAAAAATAGATCGGGCTAAATTTACACTACATATTAAGAGTAGCACAGCTGAGGAAAAAAAGAGAAAATTTGGTGCAAAGGAAATGTTTCTTTTGTGTCTTGTTATAAAAGAATGGTTTGTCCGTTTGCTTTTGTTATTTTACTAAGTCTTTCTAGATTTCTAACCAGACAAATGAAAAGTACAATTTTAAACCCACATGAAAAATAATCTGTGCTTGGATAAGAGCTGTCCAACAGAGAGGATCTCAGTCACGGCAGTTATTAGATACTAAGTCATACATAGATTTTCAAAGGAGATTTTATGTAGAAACCAAATCAGCTATTTATGATCTTCCCATTCACATCTGACCATGAGCATGAAGCTTGATCATGCATCATGGTTAGAGTTTGAAAGCAAAGGGTTTCTTTGACCTTACTTCCTCATGGCCATACCCCAGACATGGTTAAACCACCCAAGTTTACTGCCCCTAAAGACACTAGGCTATGAGGCTGCTTATCTGTTGCCTTCTTTTTAGTTATTTTGATGTGGATAGTTCTGTCTGTTATATGTGTAATCGGAATTTCTCACCATTCAGCACTGAGAAGTGGTGCATGGGGCATAGCATTATTACATCACTTCTCATGAAGCTAGTGGTGAGGATGAAGAATACTTATTGTGTGCATGTGTGAATAAACTCAGTTGTATATTATTTTCTTATGTCCAGGATCTCATCTATGCTCAGTGGACAGAAGAGGAATTGCAAGGTGAAAAAGCTGATGTGAGTGAGGATCATAGTCTTGTCACACGTTCTCGGCCATCGACTCATCTCAGGTGTAGCCATATTCATCCAGCCTTTCGTCTCTGGGTCACCACTTCTGCTAATGCTCGGCATATCATCCCTGGTATGTGCAGTGTTTAATATACACAAGAATGTAATCAACAGACTTTCTTTCTTCTCAGCAATGTTTCCCTAAGTTTGCTACATATGTCTGTAGTGATTGCTTTTCACAAAACTTCTCCTGGAAGATTTATTTCTCGAAGCACCAAAGTGAGTAAGGGTATTTTGAGCATCTGTGAAATCTGGCAAGAGAGAGCAGCAAGCAATGTTTAGCACTCAGTGGTATTGAACGGAAGCTTATAAGTACATTTATTTTATTACATTCTTGGTGTGCAAAATGTGTACCACCAAGTCATCTGACTTGCATCATTAGCAAGACTTGTATTCTGAATCTTTACGCAAAACCTTATCTGTGAAGGGATCAGTCTAGGCAGATTTATTTGGGATGTTTGCAGGCATTTTGATACAGCATGGCCTGCGTGTGACTTGCGAGACAACAGCAAACTTCCATAGTACTCTGCAGAAGACCTATCGATCAGCTACTTTTCTTTTGAGCAAACTGACTCCTGTTGATGAAGAAGTGAGCAATTAAATCAAGCAGAACCCAGTGTTCTGTCCAGATGTTCTTTATAAATTTATTTTGAGATTTTGATCATAATTTAAATCACATGACTTTGTTTTCTTTTGTTATTCATTTTCGACATCACTTTGTGCATAGATTTGCATCGTCTTAACGAAATGTAGAGAATTGAAAACTAAAATACTTTTAAACATAATTGAAACAAACTGCCATTTTAGGATATTTTAGGAGAGTTTAGCACAATTAGCACACTTGAAATCGTTTAATATTTGGCACAGATATGTAAAATGAAACCGTAAAAAGGTATTTGTGTGGGTTTCAGAAGAGAGTTTATTATTTAAGGAAAAATTTAATTGAAAACAATATGTGAATATTGCTTACTTTTAAATAAACATAGAAGAATTTTTAAAAGTAGGACTGGAATATGTATTTAGAAGTTTAATTTATTCCTTTTGCTTATAGTGAATGAATTATTGTTCAGTCTGTAGAGCGCCTCACCCGAGTGATGCCTTTGGCACTGCTTCATGCACTGCTGCTTCATCAGTCCTACTTTGGCCAGTATGCCTTTGCCCAACCTTACTTCTGGACATTGAGTGATCTTGGTCTGGCTATAGAAGTCTTCAGACTCATGATGTTACCATCTAACTCCCCCAGCCAGGTTGCTGACCTCATTGCAACTGTGTATGCTAATCATTGCACTGACTCTGGTGATGTCACTGTAGTACATGCCTTGGTACAGGATCTGGTCATGCAGACAACTTGCCCCGAACAGGTCAGCAGATTTGTGCAACAGAAGAAAGTGAAAGTTTAACTGGTTCATTTTCTAAATTCCGGTGGGGATGATGTGATCCTATGGTAGTAGGCAGTATTTTAGATAAATGGTTAAAAAATGTGTTTGTAATGTATAGGATGACCTTGTACAGATTGAATTTTTAGTAACTTAATAAACAATCTCTTTAAGGGAAGCTTCTCAGCAATTTATAGAACTTGGAATTTTTTCCTAGTGACATCAGATTGACTTTAGCTTAATTAGCTGAAACACCTTACCCTTTGTTTGGTTGATGCAATTCAGAATAGCATATAGGTTTATTTCTTTTGGCTAAGGTAAAAGAAATTAGCAGATGAACATGTGCACACACAAACACATACACATGTATACTTCATGTTTGTAGATCTCAGGAGGGTGTGCAGGACAGCTGCTACGTAAACTTCTGCAGGCTGGACAGGTGCGTCACTCCTTGAAGCGTATTCTTGATGTTATTGAGGACACATCAGCACGCACATTTTCTCTGCCTGAACAGGCTCAGCACAAACTGGTGATCTCTAACAGTCGGTAAGTCATCCTGCAATGTCCTTTAGATCCCTAAAAACAAGATAACTTAATAAAGATAATAGATTACACATCTTTCCCTTCCCTAAGAAGGATAAAAATAATACAGATAATATACATGGAAAAAGAGTCACATTAGTGAGTTGTGGATATTTGGTAGAAAGGAAGAATAGTGAGATTCTATTTAAGACAATTTTTTAATGAGACTTGACTGGATTTTTTTAATATAGTAAATTATATAGTAAAAGTTACTTTTTAGACCCTAAATTATAGTATAAAATAGATGCAGTAATTTTGTAGGGAAACATTGTTTGTTGTTGTAAATATCTTGCTTATTTTTGGTCCACACTGATTCTTTCTGGCCTGTGGCAGAATCATTTTGAGTGACTTGGTGCAAGTGACTGGTGCCCCTGAACTGCTGCTGCACGTGCGTTTGTCAGCCACCAAAGTGGTTGGGAGCCACAAGTCATGATTTCACAGATGCTTGCCATGGTGGCAGCATGTCCTTCCTTGCAACCTTGTGACCAGCACCAGATCATGCCTCTGGACCAGTTCTTGCAGATGGAACTGGAGGGCTACAGGAAACTTCTGGAACTGGTAAAATTATGACATTTGTCTATATGGCCTTAAAATGGTGAAAATCTGACATTTGGACTAGCTGTTGAAGATTTTGTTGGGTTACTTGTTGCAAAGTGTGTTTGAACTATAAGATCAGCTTGTCACAATAAGTTCTGCAATTCTCTTGTTCTATACAGAGCACATTATGGTCACAATCATATAAATGGTAAAGTGTAGCAAAAAGCAGTTTTTTACCTCTACCTTTCCTGCTTGAAAAGTGTGTTATTGTGAAACCCTAGAACTGTGATGAAAGAAATTTTATGTTTTTAGCTTTAATAAAAGGTTTAGAATATACAAATTGATGTGAAGTATGTTAGGTAGATAAACAATCTTTGTTTTAGTTTGAGTTTTAGGTACTTCCCATACTTAAGTACGGAGTTATCTCTTGAGGGGAAGAGGAAATTGGAACCATCCCCAACCCCTAGTCCCCAAAAATATAGATCTGGAATAGACTTCTTGATGCTTATAGCTTTCCAGATTTGCTTTCGTTGTTTCTGAATGATGAAATAACTTTTAAAAGCTAGGTGAAATGCATTCATTGTGCTAAAGTTCTTTCGTGTTTTGATCAACAGATCCAGAGTGATCTATTGCTGCTTCAACGCCATATCAGGGGAGAGCTGTCCATCACACACAGTCTGCAGGAGGTACTGGACTCACTCTGTGCTGATCACATTCCACGTCAATGGTTGACCCAAACATTTGCTACTTGTCAGCATGTCAGTCAGTGGGTGGCAGGCATCGCTGAACGTGTACATTATGTACAGAAATGTTTTATCAGCCATCCTGCAAGCTTTTGGCTTCCTGCGTTTTTAAGACCAGACCGTTTGTTCCCAGCTGTAGCACAGACTTATGCCAAACAAAACTTCAGAGTTGTCAATGAGATTACTCTGGACTTTCAGGTATGTAGACTTGCTTTACTAGCAATTATTTTACTAGCAATTATTTTGGAGACATACTTCTTGATGGAATATTGTGCATTTATAAATGCTTGCATTAGATAATATTGTTTTTTTCTAATCAGTTTATTTTGTCCCTGGGTAGAGCAGGGGTCATGAAACAAAATCACTGATCAAATATGTTTTATATTTATTCTAATGCTCATTGTTAATTGTCTCATTGATTGTTACAAACCCCCATATATTTGGTGGTACATTTATTGACCTAGAAATTGAGGAAGGACAATAAAGATCAAAATCACGGAATATATTACATCAGGATATTGTCATGCAAAGTCTAAACCTCGCACCAGACGATCACGTAATTAAGGATGCAAAGTTAAGGGTAGATAATCTGTGCACGCTTAGATTCCCCCTTGTGTATCAGGTTATTTCCCTTCATACATGTCTCCCTACGGTGTTGCCAGGGTAAACAGAAACGATATCTTTGAAACTACATTCTAGCTCCGCTATCCCCTTCTGCGCAAAACTTCCTATTAAAAGAATGCATTTTGTACACGCCTCTGCAATGCCTTATGGAATATGGTTAGTGTTTTTGAATAACATATGTTTCTATGTGCGAAGTTCGTTAAAAAAAGAATTCGTCTAAAGAAGGGCATGGTCACAGTGAACTAAAACATGTTCACTCCCTGTGAAAAGGATTGTTTCTGACAGTGTTGGGATGATTGAGAGTTAATTGCACTTGTCACTGAAGACCATGTAAAATCCTATGACTCTAGATGCACGCAGACAAAAAACAAAAACTAAAAAACACACGCACCAACATGTGCACATTGGCATCAGCGCGCGCGACATAACCGTCATACTTTCGTCACGTGTGAGTCAGACGACGTGGCATGCAGGTAAAAAGGTTGTTTACTTCCTCACACCCCGCGTTCGCTGCCCGTTCTTTACCTGTTCTTTTGGCGCTGTTTGAGGCATTGTCACTCCCGGTGTTCCCCTCCCTCTCAACCACCTCTGCTAGAATGGAAAACGCGCGGATGAAGCGGAGCTACAGAAATTGTTGGCAGGTGCTCGTAGCACTGCGTTGCTCATTAGTGCCGCTGACAGCCTGGCGCGTCTTTTAGTCGGTGTGCAGGTTCGGGTGCCACGTGGTTTGAACAGTGCCAACATCAGGTTGCGATGACGATTGACACCGCCACTTGCGCGCATTCCGGCGCAGTTTTCTTGCTTCTAAGAGTGGGTTGGGTTACATTTTCTTTCTTACCACCGTCATACGCAGAGCAGGCGAGCGAGCAAGATAGAAAGAGAGGGTGCGCGCGCGCGTGCGTACGTGCATGCGTGCAAAAGAGAGTGAGCTCAACAAAATACATCTGTGTGTGCATACACATGCGATCATCATTTTAAGATGTACAAGTTGTTTCGTTTCTATTTCATTTCCATCATTTCCTGCAGAAGAGCGTCTATAGAGCCATATATTCATCACACGCAAAGTTGTTGGCACGTGCATTTCCCGCGGACAATTCCATTCCGTTCACTGGGGGGAGGAATAGCCTGGTACATTGTATACCTGTAGCAGCGGGCAAGATTTACAGAAAAAAAGAGGTATAGAGTAGGGTGAGGAGGAAAGGAGGGCTCGAAAGTGAGGTACAGAGGGCAGAGAGAGTCTGCCTTCGAGAAACGCTTGAAAGTCTTTCCCCATTAATAGTCTTAGAGAGCCGCACCGCACATGATACTGGTAGAACCTACAAAAGTCAAAGTAAACGGAGAAAAGATCATCCTTTGGTCAACTAGAGGGTACTTTTGCGTTTCAAGATAACAAAAAAACTGTTTTTATTTTTCACATTTTACCCAGCAAAGACTACAGTAGTCAGCCGTGAACTTTCCGTTGAGTTAGCTCACAGATAGGTTTTAAAGTTCGCCTTTCAATTATCTCCGACTTTTAGCGTTGTCTTAATTGATGTCAAAGAATACGAAACGAGGCCTATCCGACGGGGAGAGGGGTGGTAAATTATATATTCAAGTGTTCGTTTCTTGAACGCAGTTACTCGGTCCACTTAACCATTCGCTGACCTGCTGGATAATGTGCTTGTAATTTATCTAGAAATGTTCTAGCAGTTCAAGTGCATGCACTCACATTATCAGGTTATTCAAAAGTTTATTTATTTTTTGTTTGCCTGGCACCGCTGGCTATACTTCATATTCCTGCCATCCTGAAACTGGTGCCAGAAAATCTCCAGTGGTACGTGGCAGGTGGGTGTCATTTCTTCACTTGAGACCTCGGTATCCTTTATACTTTTTTTTCTTCTCGCCGCTGGAACTTTCACTTTTAGTGAGTGCACATATTAAGTGCTACCGGCAAACAATCTTAACCAATGGGGATATTTATCAAAAGTCAAGCAAAAAAATTTTCAGTTTGACGAGTGGGCTTAAATGCTGAATGTACAGCAGCAGCACGTTAAAACTTTGTCACACTTTCGTCCGTATTTACCTGCTTAAGAATAGCCTAAACGGGTACGTCAGTTAGCGTGATCGTGAAGTGCACACGAACATGCACAATAACGCGAGTAACAACCTGAAACATGGAGTCGATCAACGTTTATCGAAGACCGAACTGACAATGTAATTCCTACTAATTAAAAAAAAAAGTTTGGCATTATGAATGGGTAAATTCGTGTCATTTCCTAAACTATTACCATTTACATCGTTAATATATATCCTTATGCCACCTCTTCAGTTTATCTTGGGTGTATTACGTTAATATGATCACACTCAGTCGCAGTATTGTTAGGAAAGCGAAACCAGATAGGGTTCAAGGGCTTGTAAGACCATCAACTCTCATGTAGCGGGTGTAGGAAAGCTGAGTTGACTGCCCTCCACCGCGCTTCCAGAGCTGCACGGATTACGTCAACTTGTTGAACCTTTCGCGATTTTGGGAAGAGAACGCTCCTCTACCTAGATATGTGAGAGTGCTGTTCGCCTTTCAAACTCTTTTGCTTGTTGATATTTTCTGAAATCACTTGTCCCTCGCGTTAAACAGAGGTGTGTGTGTGATGTTCGAGCGTTTCACCCTCTGAATAAGGGTCTCAGCTAAGAACAGGAGGAATGGTGCGACTCAGCATTGTTGAAGACCACGGCTGTTTGCTCGAGGGAGTGTGGCGCTGACAAATAAGACGATAAAAACTCGATGCAGACCGCACGCACTCACACTTTCAGCTCCTGGCGCTATCCACTGTTCCAATCCCGCGTATTTTGGTTTTGTTTTGTTTATTTTTCCTCTTTATTGTTATTTTTTCTCCTCTGTAAGGAACGGACGTCAGATTTAAAGGCATCAAACGATTTGAAACGCAGTTTTATCCGTTGGTTTAGGTGGATTTATTCTTTAATAATAAAGCGTGTATGGAAAAATGGCTGTGTAACATGACGCTGTCTCTCGCCTTTTCACCACCCCACCCACCCTGCAAACAGAGAGAGCGAGAGCACGTGCATGCATTTTACACCCCGATGTGTTAGAACTCGATCCGCCGGCATTACGTGCGCCGAAATGGCACTGTCAGCAAGAGGCGGCTATGATGTGGTGCGGTGCAGTGGCAAAGGTGGTGAGCAGCGATCGAGAGCGGTGGTCGTGCGTGAGGCGGGCACCAAGGATGGTAAGGAATGCTGCGCGCGTGGTAGGGCCGGCGAACAGGAGCTGCAGCAGCAGCAACAGCAACGCGCGCAGCTTCACTTCATCCACCTGCTGCATGCACTCGTCATGGATGAACCTGCGCCTCCCTCCGCCCACCTAGCACGTGCCGACACTCTACACCCGCGCTTTAGGTTCCCGTTGGTTCCGCAAACAAACTGATGTGTGTCAAGACTTTTGGTTCGCAGTTTGTTCTCACTCCGGTGCGTGCCCTCCATCATCTTTGGCACGTGTCACTCTGACATCTGCAAGTGAAACGACTGGGGTGAGGAGTGTGCAACGTAAGCATTGCTCTTGACCAGATGGTGACAAACAGCTCGCCACTGACTTCTCTTGCTTTACCTACACTTACGTCATGCAAGAGAGAGAGAGAAACACAAATTTGCACACCCTTTACTTCATGCATGCACACGCAATTATAAAAATAAAGAATACATCCGCAAATAGTGCGCGTGCCTGTACATAAAACGGTCCTGTATGTGTTGATAGTTATCATTATTATGAAGATAGGTTCATAAAACAATTGAAGACATGCAGACTTGGGGGAGGGGGACAAAAACAATTTTCTAATTTTAAGAGACGAACGATTTTGTTTCATTATCTTTTAGATGAGAACCTTCCGTTCTGTATATATAGGACAAAGCAAAAAGACTGCGCTATTGCCGTCTGATGTAGCGCTCAAGGCACTTGTTTGCAAACAGCATACCGGGTAGTTTCTTTCTTCTGCAGCGCGCGAGGCCCCACTTCTACCCCACTTCTACCCCTTTTCCTTATCCCCTGTAAACATCGATCGCACGGCAACCGGACGCGGGCTGGCACATCGGAAATGTGTTTCAGGGTCACACTTTCTAGGTCAACTGTTCCGTTCGCAAGAATTACGGGGGATGGCTCGGGTAAGAGAGCAAAGGTGGCGGATGGGCCATCCAAGTTTGTGGTTGAGACACCTTCCCTTGCCAGGTCATAGGAGCATGCAGGTATCGTTGAGTGCAGATAGAGAGAGAGAACAAGCGAGCAGTAGAGAGAGCCAGTTCGTGGCGGAAGGCAAGATGCCTGTAGTTTCCCTCAAATCTGACATCCTCTGTGATAGTGTCATTGTTACTGTATATGAGCTGGGGATAAAAGTTCGCCTCTGGTAAACAGTCGCACTTGGATGACTTACATCTGTATTTTTTTCTTGTTTGAACCTGAAACTATATCAAAAGATGAATTAAAGTTTCAGGAGATACTATGATAATACTGGCCTTCTGTGTGATGTTGTTGTTGTTGTTGTTGACATGTTTTGTGTGTTTCAATGCGAGAATTGCGTCATCCCTGACGGGGGGGGGGGAACGGCCGGTCGAAGTTGCGTCACGTTTGACGTCAGTTCTATTCACACTACAAAGTTTCGGCCATTCGGGTCACACTGAAACTTTTCACCTCAGAATGTTCTACACTTTCCACTCACAAAGTGTTTGTCAATATGTTCCTGCAAAAAAAAAAAAAAAAAATGCAATCTGAATTTATACTTATGGTCGTCATCGTAATTTTACGACACACATGACCCATTTTAGGGGTCAAACTTTTGTCACTGGCTCATAATAATAATAAGAAGAAGTCGATTTGTAATGCGCAGGTATCCATTCCGAAGAATGCTCATTGCGCAGAAAAAAAAACAAAAGAAGAAAAAATAAAGTGAACAAATATATAAAACACATGCATTCAATATGTTTTTTATTACATGTGATGGCGAGTTGCTAGGCATTGGTTCCCAGAAGTAACAGCCCGTCGCTGGGTGCGACGAATTTCTCCGCGATCTCGGACGAACTCGTTCCCACTCCTCTTTCACAGTCTATCTCAATCGGCTCATTTTTTCTAGAAGGTGCTATAAAGTATTAACCTTGAAATCTCAGATAAGACAAAGTCACGGAGGAATTTTGGAAACAGATTCGAAAATCTTCAGCTTCAAGCGGAAAGTGTGAGTTATTTGGACAGGATTTACACTCCTAGTGGTCCAAATATATGAGAGCAGCAGTTGCCTTTTACTGCTGTTGAAAAAGCGTGAAGCGAGTTGTTCGCAAAGGTCCGCGTACAATGAAGACAGTAGCAGCGTCGAAAAAAACAGGACAAATAGCTACACAACAGGCATCCACTTTTCGTACTGCCTGCGTCTGTGACAAAAACTTCTGTTTTGTGCTTGCATGCGCGCGCTTGTGTGTTTGATATTTCCGAGTCACCAAAGATCAGAGATAGCAGATATGGTACTCGGAGTCCCAGGAAGGATGTGGGGTGGGTGCAGTGGGAGAGGCGAAATCTCCAGCCAACACACTATACGAGGGCTGCCTTGGTTTTTAAAAGGAATGGTTCGCTGTAACAAAGTAGCCAAGGCATTTTTCTGCCCAGTAGAGCAAAAACAGCCCCGTCGGTCCCGGCTTCTCATGCCAGGAGTTGAATACCCAGTCTCTCTCTGGTTGAGTGACCGAGCTGACACATCTTTTTTTTTTCTGTCTTACCGGCCCTTTCCTACAAACTCTCCCTCTTTTACCCTGCTGTTTTATCTTATATCATGTCTATACCGTTCTTTCTTTTGTCTTCCTTTTCCAGTCACGTTTTATTTTCCATTACTATATCTTCTCTGTGGCCTCTTTTAAGGCCCCATTCGTTTGGTGTGAACGCTGACTCGTGTCCGACGAGGAGGATGAGATCCTGGAAGCTGAGGTCCCTGATAGGATGCGGCCTCTCGTACCAAGACATGTATTTGGCCCGGACGTCTATATTGGTTGGTGTGGCCCTCGTGCAGTTGGGAGGATAAGTTTTCTTTGTTCAGTGAAGACGAAGTAAGAGGAAGTGTGCGAAAGTCTGCTGAAGGGACCTAACCCAGCTTTCTAGTAGTGGCGCAAAGTCGGTCGTGGCGCTCTCGTCACTTTACGATAACTATGGGTCATCAGGTATTTCCTCAATCAAACGTCTTCGCACTGGGCGATTTCTGGTTCAGTGCGGAACGAAGAAGGCCTCTGAGGCCATTTGCCGTAAGAATGGAAAACGGTTCATTGTCCTGCCTTGCTGAAATGTTGGAGCTGGGCATTAAAGGCTGGAGTTTCACCGTCCGGCAAGAAAAGAATGGACTCCATTCAAGCTACATGCCATTCTTCCCAGTCTGTCGGAGCGCCCTCTTGGATGTCTTGTTCGGCGGGAGGAAGTTATCCTGTGCAGAGTTTGGGTAGGTCACACCCATGCAATGCCCATGCAATGCATTCCCGCCTTTCACAAGGCGAATCCCCACCAGTTTGTCCTCGGTGGGAATCCAACGGCTGACTGCATGCCTTATTCACGGCCACTCCACCAGCAACTGTTATCCTCAGATTTAAGGTTTTAGTTAAACTCACAACCTGTTTTAGGGGGCCACAGCGCACTACTTTCCCATTTATGTTGCTCATTTTGCCGTTTTTGTTCCTTATGTTTAGCAGTGTTGTTATTGTATCACTTGAAAGTCTTGTTTTCGTTTTGAAGATGTGTGACTGTCTTTGGTGGCACGACGAAAAACACAACCACCTTTTGCGAATTACCATCAAATTGTCCGTGATGTTCTGGACACTACTGTTTTAATTGTTTTTAAGTACTTGTCCTGGCATTCAGAGTGTTTTTCAAAAGCTAATTATTTTTCTTGATTACGTCTGCTGCACCGAAAGCTTTTTTTTTTTCTCTCATTTTTAAAGATAGTAAAAGTCTACCATCTGATTTATGGTTTTATTTTAATTTACCTTTGTTTTAAGTGACTTTTTGGGGGCCACAACACTTTTTTTTTTTTTTACACTTTTTACCCTTTTTTTGTTGTTCATTTTCCTTTTTTTTTTTTTTGTTAGTTTATATTATTTAGTGGTTGTATTATTACATTACTTGGAGATCTAGTTTTTTCAACATTTCAGAAATATCTTTCTCTTTGGCTCTCGCCATGATATAGCATTAGTTGCTGGCACGGCGTAAAACACAAATAAGAGCAAAGCATGTATTCCTGTTCTATTTTAAGAATATGCCTTGGTTATTATGCGTCTATTCCAGTGTGCTATGTTACACCTGCGTCTCTATTAGTATTCAGCATAAACATTGTACAATAGAAACGTTTTACCAACGCCGACACCAAAGAGTCTGCAAGAGCCAGAACTTTGCAGGTTCCTTTCCTGTGCATGAGAGTGGTCTGTATCTCGTCGCTTTGATTTTAAATCTATTGCGCGCACTTCCCCCCCCCCTTTTTCAATCCTTACAAGTCTTGTCGACTATCGGGCGTCAAAACACACACAAACACAATTATTAGGTAGCGCGTCGTGGTTCATATTTACTCAAGCGCTCTTTCCCTCTCGTCTGTATGTGCAGGTTATGCCGGTGAGCTTCGTTGCAACTTCCCCACCATCGCAAGGGGTGTTTGTTCACGGCATGCAGCTGGCCAATGCCACCTGGAACCCAAGTCAGGAGGTGCTGAGCGAGCTGCTTCCGGGAGCCGAGGCTGTCGAGGTGCTGCCGCCGTTGTGGATTAAACCGCGTGCAGCAGGGGAAGAGCCTTCTGAAAGGGGCCCTCAGCTGGACGTTTACCTGTGTCCTTTCTTCGCCTGCCCAGACCTAGAACTGCAGCAGGACAGCAATCTCGTCACTCATGTGCCGCTGCCCACTCGAGTGCCACCTGCCACGTGGGCGCAAAGTCGAGTCGCCCTCAGCTGTCGTCTGTCAAATCCACAAACCGTATCTTGATACATAGCTTCTGGTGCCAAAAGCAAGCACCTTAAATACACGCATAAATAGAAACAGCATGAAAAGAATGTAGGCCTAAAGTGATTGCATGGAGGCAATCTTCGTTGTCGAGGGCAAAGTGACTACTGTTGAATTGAGGTGGGTTTTTTTTTTTTTTTAATAATTTTTATTACAGTCGAACTTCTTGAAGTCAAAACTTCAATGGACTGATGAAAAAAAATTACAGAAGTTCGTCCAAAAAAAAAAAAAAAAAAATTCACTGCAGACGTTTAATTTTTAACCAAATGTTTATTTCTTGTCATTCTTTTAAAGACCCTCCGACAGAGTCGCTTATCGCACATGCGTTTCCTATGCAGAAAACGAGCACAGGGTCGATCCATGGGGGAGTACACGATTTTACACTTTCCGATGTATTTTCAAATGGTTTCAACATGCTGACCGGCTTAAAATTATTCGAGTTGTGAAAGTTTTTGGCTAGGCAGTTACGAGCTGCGGAAGTTGAATATGCATTTCTTTAATAGGAAACCAACCAATAATATTTAACATTCGAATTAGAGAGAATTTTGACTTACGGAAGGTCGACTGTAATTCCAATCTTAAATTGACCAATACGTATTTTGAGAGGTGCCGCAGAAACCACGCCTACAAACTCTCGTCTCTGGGTGATCAAATAAAACAAAGTAGCCATCGTGTTGAAACAGTATTAGCTGCGACTTATTCTTGATCACGTAGCGAGCAACACTACTGAATATAAGAGAATCACAAGTGTTTTGCAGCAGTAATGAACATTTAGAAAACGCCAACTAATGTACGTATCGTAATAATTTTTTTTAAAACTTTCAAAACCTTTTACAGTCAGAATTGTTAACTGATTATGATCCTGCCTTTACGTTGCTTGATTTTGAACGAGTAACAGAAAACTGTGATAAACTGCTGCGGTGCATCCCTTTCGTGTTTTTCTTGCTATTATTCACATGGACATGATGCACGGGGTTATGCGAGCGCAATGGCGTAAGAACCAGAGTGGGGGAGGGGGCAAGGGGGCACAGCCGTCCCCTCAAAATGAGGAGGCAAGAATGTGAACGTCGTTTACTATCAGCATGGAGTTTGCTCCACCACCCCCCACAAAAGTCAAGCATTTTTCCTACGCCATTGGGATGCTTGCTTTTCCCTTCTTCCCATAGCCGTATTTTTAATGGACAGAAAGCTATTCAAAGTCGCAACTCGGTTCATGTGATCGCTTTTGTTGCGGACGTCACGCTCGACATCCTGTGGTTGGCACGTATCGCTAATCTGTGACAGCCTCATCGAGTAACGTTCATCGTCACAACGCTTATAATACAGAGTAGCATTATTGGTTTGATTTGTATATACTTTATTGACAGTTAAGGTCGGTTACTATGCACAAGAATATTAGCAGAGGTATGCTAAATGTCTTTTTACTGTGATAGTAAATTGTGTCCCGCAGAGGAGTGCTTGGTGGTGTTTGAAACAAATTTGTCCACGAGATTTTTTCAGTGACAGCAAATAAAAATATGTATATTTAAAAGACGCATTATGGGAGATTATTTCTGGGGTTTTTTTTGTGTTTTTTTTTTTACATATGGGACAGGGAAAATAAAATTGAGCTACATCACCTTAGTGCTATATTTAGAACCTTGTCATAAAAAGACTACTTTCCTTTTAATCAGGAATGCCTTCACATCTTTGGGCAGCTCAAGTAACGAGGACTGAATCATAACTTCAGTGTTCTGTCATGTATAATCGAGAGCATTTTAATCGTCTCGGCCCAATTTCGATCTGCAAATTGCAGACCCTTTTATCAGGTTAGTTTTAAGGGATTTCAGAGTGTGCTTCAGATATTATTGGCCCGTCTCCTTCAACGTTGTATATTACAGAGATCACTCGGTAAATGGGACTTGAAAATGATTGCCATTGCAATATATAGATAAAGAGGCTTTAATAAATATTATTATTATGTTGCCTTTTTGAGAATTATCCGTCCCCTCTTCCTATTTGCTGTACGTATTTTCTCGAGACGTTGCGTATTTATGAGCTGTATGTAGATTCAAGCGGAAATTTCTTTGGAGGGAAAAGGGGGGGGGGGAATGGAAAAGTTCACGTGTACCTGCGCCACCCGAACAAGCACATAACGCATGTACTTGCACATAACGCATGTACTTGCACATACGGTTGTTACATGCGTGCACACTCGGGACCTGGGCAGTTTAGCTGATAGCCGATTGGTCAGAGATGCCCGAGTGAAGTTTTGGAAAAGAATGGATGACCACAGCCACAGGTGAAGAGTACCAAGAGGTGAACAGTTTCTGTAAAGCTCGACAGCCTCGACTGGTAGGCAAATTAAAGTCAGGGTGTCCCGTAGTACAGTGGTCAGGACCCTCGCGCTCCTCGGAGATACGATGAAAAGGTAGTTTAGATCTCGTTTCTGGACACAGCATGCGCTAGGTTTTCTCCGTCATATTGCGTAATCACCTTTAGGTGGAAGCAATTTTCAGCCAAACCAACCAAATCATTTTTCAAAGTCGTTCTTTCGGGAGCCGCGGATAATACGCAAATGCCAGTGATTTCGCGAGTTTCTTTTAATCTTGTTCCTAGGACTCATCACTCTGGGCAAGAAGAGCGTTTTTTTGATGATACGATACAGCTTCATACATAATTAAATAACGAACTCTTTTTCTCCGCAAAAAGTTTGTCGGGTGTTGCTTGTTCTTGCGCAACTGGCCTATTCTTGTTTAACGAAGTCATAGCACTCGTTACGTTAAAAATAACACGAGTTAGATACTGCATAGCTTTCTTGAATTTATTATATGCAAGCTTGTAGATGAAGACAATGAGCATAATGCAAAAACCACGATATGATCACTATGAAGTGAATGCACACAACCCCAGTTGGGTCAAATGTTTTATAATATGCACACATATACACAGGCACATCTTTCACCATAAACATACCAGCAAGGTATCTAAATAATTTCATCTTGAAAGGGATGGGAGTTTCAGTTTGAGTAGAATATTTGTCATTTCGCCTCATCAAAAATAAAGGGTGGGGGTTGGTGGGTAAGTAATTATTACACATACACCGGCAGACTTTCTAGAATCTTTCTGTATTGGAATATGAGGCTGAAGAAAAAAAGTGGGCAAGAGGTTTTTGACACCTGGACATTCGATTCCTTCCCTCTCCACAGATGATGATCCCTATAAGACAACTTGGTTAAAATGTTGTTATTGACAAAATCCAGTTCAGAAATGTATCTGATGCAACATATAGATGGTAATCGCTTGCTCACTATCTTAACTTCATAGTTAAAATTCACAGGAACTGAAAAGATCAAATTCACCCATCTGCATGTGTGCGTTTCCCTCAAAAGGGTATAGATGGACAAGCCAAGTGTATTGGTGTAGGTTCAATATAACCTCAATGATCACATTCACACAATTAAAACAATCTGATGCATTTCAAAATTAAAATGACACAAAAAATTTGAGACAGCAGGATACATCCAAGAAGCGAAAAAAAAAGAAGTGAACATTGGAATGACATTCATATGCATTTTTATACATCAACAATGAAATATTTTCACCAGTGAAATTTACATATTACCTTTTCCTATATTTGGCTTAAATCTGGCCATCGATTTAAAAAAAAGTTAAATTTCTTTACGCTCTACATGCCACTGCCTACACCATCTCCTAAGTGAGCACATCTAGCTGAGTATATGTTAAAGCATTATAGGTCTATGTTTTATTTCCTAAATTTGTTTTTAATCTGGACATAAAATACAATGGGGAGGGGGAATCTATTTTAAAGCATTATAGATTTATGTTTTACTCAACAGTTACTATGTTAAATTGCAAACTATATCATCAAAAATACTCCTTCCCTAAATAAAGTACAAGAGATTCTATATATATGTGAATTTTATTAGCAATTACATGGGCCACATCTATAATAGGATTAACATAAGGGGTTGATAAAGTTTTGTACTGCATCATATACTTCTTCAAACCACAAATAGTCCCAAGGCTTTTAGTTTTTCTACAACAATAGAATATGGAATGGGGCTAGATTTCTGCAGCCGAAAACCCAGCCGGCTTTAATGGATGGGATGATGTTAAAAAAACAGTACAAGATTTGTAAACATACAGTACTGGTCTTGAAGTTTTACTTCCTTTGTTATTTATGTAGATTTAAAAAAAAAAACCCTAGTAATATTTCTTGAAAATGGAATAAGGTTATGTTTGGTGTTTCAAGTGATACATGCCACCAAAAATTCAATTTCTAATGGATCACACCAATACAGTGCTAATTATTTTTACCGAAGAGAACACAAAATTAGCAAGCAGTTTCAGGAACTGGTGTTTTCTTACGTGCCACCTAAAATGCTTAACTACACATAGGACTGTTAAAAGTTCAAAATGTGATATTCAATCATCCCAAAATTTTGCAGCTTAGACCTCACTCCCTTTTCCGGAAAAAATCCTACCTTGTCAACATTTTACAACCAAAGATTAGTAAAAATACATAAGATATATTTTGACTAACTATTAATCACCTTTGCATCCCAAGTTTTTCTCAACCGACGTATGCCAGTAGCAGTGACAAATAATGCGACATACAGAATATGCTGTATGGAAAGTGAAATACAAATGACAATATCCAGAGAAAACAGTAGCAAAGAAAAAACCAAACCAACCCACAAAAGTCTTGTGCTGATCCTACCAAATATTTAGGATTATGCATTGTATATTGTTATGCCCTTCTGGATGCAAGCTCTACCACTGAATATATTTTCACAGTTTGGCACACACTATGCCAGTATTCCCAATATGTCAAGGGCCAAAAGCTCTGATAAAGTTCTTCTCATAATTGTACAATAGAAAAGCAGCAACAGTGGATTATTTGAAACTATTTGTTTTCATCTGTACTCTATACTGATTTCTTTAGGAAAACAAATCTGTATCTAAGACTGTTCGATCATTTTATTGATCTTTGAAAAAAAAAAAAAAAAAAAAAGACTGAAATTTGCGACGTTTAAACAGATGGATTCAGGAAATTAAAAAAGTTTTCATGCTAACCCCGTTAACAATCAACATATGTAAATATTGTTTGATCATTTGACACTGTCCAAATATTTTTAAATGCAAAATATGAAGGTCACTACACACCCAAAGAACTTTGCTTATTAGCAATACTCTGGTCCAAAACGCAATATTGTTGTGAAAATTCAATGATACAACATTCTTTTATGCAAGGCCTGCTTTTATCAAATATTCAGTAAACAAAGAAACCTTCAAGATGATGTTACCAGTGATGCAATGACATATCAATTACTGCAGCATCCAAACTTGACCATGACTGTTAGGTGGAACCATTTTATCAGATATTTCAGAGATATTTAAACACTTCATTCGTAAGGTGCTTATTATGCATGAACATGAACTGCCACTAAATGAGCATTTGAAAGTGTTTGTAACAGCTCTTTAAGCTTTTTTTCTACAGCAAAAAAATAAATTTAGGTGAGTAGACCTGTCATCTTCACAACTTTAATGACATATCATTAATCTCTGGAATTTCCGATAGATTTTAAAACTTAGTTTTGTTTAAAAAGTTAAAAAGGGATGGCTGAGTGAGGGAACCAAGGGAAGAACAAATTAAAAAAAATCCCAGATCTCTTCAATCAGAACATGAGATAGAGGGTAAGAAAAAAAAATTTCCTGCATTTTTAAGGCCCCCTTCCTCACATGCAAAATTCATATCACATAATACAAGCATCAGAAATGGCTATGAAAAAAACTGAAATATTATGCTTTACACAGCATATCAAACTAAATAAGCCATACGTAATTAATGATAACAGACAACAGGTCCACTCAACAAAAAACAAAAACAAAACAAAACAGAAAAAAAAAACCCACACAAGAAAACCCCAACTAAATACTATTTAAATTAGCAACTACAATTCTTAGTTTTAATTCATATAAATCAAGACTAATTTTGGTTTTAGCCAACTCAAGTCCATATGTATAGAACTGAAAATATTGACTGAAAGCTTGTTCCTAGCACTTTCAATTTATGAGAGTTTACATTTCTGCTGAAGACACTTTATTTATTGAAAGACAAACAGCAATTCTCCTATAAATGGCAAATCCCTCATAACTCGAAGCCAACACCCATTTTCTATTCAAGTTTAACAATGAACTGGAAAAAAAAAAAATCTGTATTTTTAGGTGCTGCCATCAACTCTGTTTATCAATGAGCCCCAGTAACCCATGCATACATATATATGCAAGGTTTAAAAAACTGAAGGGTTGAACTATAGCCTTTCATCATTACAGATCCACTTTTGCTTAAATCTAAGTGAATTGCTAAGTGCTCATAATTTGTTGATTAGTCTTTGCAACAGTATTTTACCTACAAGCTCCTTGAGCCTGTTAGGGTGCTTTGATAGGGATTACTGGTACAGGATGCTGCAAATATTCATGATGTTAGAAATCTGTCATTGTGGAGTATATTATTTCTCATGAAATTAAATTTGGATGGTAATCCTTGAATCATTGAAACTTGCCTGCTTACTCGAGGGAGTTCTGATTCCTCATTTCTCTTTCCTCCTTTTGGGTTGTGGTTTTGAATTTTAAACAAAACATAGAAATAAAGGTGGCACTCATCTTGGATCAAAGGTTCCAATGTGAAAATACATTGGGGAAAATATTTTGCTGTACACGCAACGGATATTAATAAAGCTGTTCAGGAATTTATCCAAGGTTTCTGCACAATTTAGAAACCAACCAAAAAAGTACAATTACTAAATCTGTGAAAATACGTACATTACTTTTGTTGGGGGGTTGACAGAGTCTTATTAGCAAAATGCTGAGGATGTATTTTCTCTTGTGGGAAAACATCGTCTTTAAAAGTAGAACTGCCTTCACAAAATTCAATGCCATTTACACTAAAAACCCAAACTCAACCGATTGTTCAAACTGACAGTTCTTTGTAACAAGGCTCAAAGAACAAAACCCCAAAAAACCAAAAACTGTTAGCTAAAACCTAGGGTTAAGAACAAAGTTCATGGATTCGGGGTGGGATAGAAAGCTGCAAATATTTTAGTTTTGTTGAATTATGAAACCTGGTAGATACTATTGGTGTACATGATATATGTACCACACAGCAGTTGTTAAATGTTCACAAAGTTGTTTTTTTTTTTACATTCCCCGTGTCCTATTTCTCTCCCCTTTCCTATAATTTTACCAGAATTGTACCTTCCCATGCCAATCCCATTCCAGCACCATGTGTTCATGGGAGAAATTAACCCACATTATAGCAAGGTATTTTGGTATCCACACTGATGTCAACTTTAACCACTAGTTTGGAAATAGTAGTCAAAATAAGACTGCCTTCAAAACGGTTCTGCAGACCATTCTTGTACATTTTCCATTGTATTCAATGGCATATAGTTTATAGGATCATACATGGCACATGGGCAACAGCTTACGAAGACTTACTAGATTGACTAGAAAATCTGTATGCAAAAGACAACTTGAGTTTCATGGGAAGTACTTAACTAGACGAGGCTAAAATGTGCCAAAATACATCATCCTAGAAAGCCGATATTTCACTGACTGCCAGCCTTAAAAACATAAGAATTTTGTTTGACCCCCGAAGATTAATCCCATTTAAAAAATATTAATGCAGCATACATTTTCCTGATACATGGGAACACAATTTACCAACCCCCTTTCAATAATAGTATCTGCCACTGGAAGGAATAGGAAAAAAAATTTTTCTTTAATTTGTTCAATTCTTAAATATGAAAGACAGCATGTTTCCATGTTAGGTCATTTACAATTATTATCTTTCATGATAATCTTTGAAATTAATTGATTTTATTTTGAAGAGAAATTTCTTGTTTTGTCAACTAGAAGTGAAAGCTGGTTACAATTTCAAAAAGAAAAAAAAAAATGCAGATATGCATATTATAAATGTGCTATTTGGAATGCACCAACAGTAAGTTTTAGAATTCAACACAGATGATGATGAACTTTTAGTGTCGGTTATATCTTCCTGAGAATAAACACAGCATTAGATTTCACCTGGAACTACTCTGGCTGACCTTTCTCCTCCCTTGTATTCCAAGAACCTCTTCAGACCAAGATTTTGCACAGTATGATGACAGTCCCAAAGCAAACATTATAAAAAGAATTGAATACAATCAATCCTTTTAGCCAACGATAGCCATTCTAAGATAAAATGCTTTCCCAAGGACTAACAAGTTAAACAATTTTTACAGATATTCAAGATTCTGGGACTGAAGATAAATAATAATAAAAAAAAGTAGAAAATGATATAAAGATGCTAATTAGAAAATTCTACTGAAGATGTCACAAATGTTTAGTTCTCATAATAAGTGAATTTACACAAAAAATGGCCCTAACTGGAGGCACAAACACCTTCCCTTAGTATAATGCTTCATCGTGTACTGCATTGTTGTTCCCCCCTCCAAATTTAAGAAAATCCGCTGTTGTGAAATACTCTTTCAACTTTTTTTTTTTACATCAGTTACTTGTTGAATGACTCTGTAAAGTTGTGTATCTTATATATCCATCCCCGTCTCCAGTGTCACTGGGATTCAATATTTGGCCATTATACATTGTAGATGGAGTTGAACTTGACAGCATTACTCTCTGTACTTTATGTCCATGTTTAACAAGTATTGTTGGAGCAGTAAAAGCACGTCTTGTCAAGGTATATGGTTTCTTATAGTTAGCTACAACTGCTGTGCCAGCTTTGGTGGATGGCGTTTGCATGGATATCACAGGAACCGTGGAGACAGAAGTCTGCTCATTGGCGTTAACATCAGTGACAGGGGTGTGCATGCGTGTAGCCAAAGATTGCTCCACGGGGATCACATTGCCCTGAAAAATGTCCAAGGCCATAATACAATAAACAGATTTGGGACAGTTCTAAAAGAAAATCAAATAGGAATAGCCTATTACTGGGAATTTAGTTTTTTGGGGGGGCAGAGTAGGGTGTCAAACAGCAGCAAGCATTTTATTTCCGTCTTCCATTCTGCAACAAAGAGACCTTAATATTATGGGTTGACAATGCTTTTATTTTTAGGAGGGAAGGGTGAAAGCGTGAGGACAACCCAAAACAAGAACAAACCAACCTCCAAACTCTTTAAAAAATGGTGGTGAAATGACAGCTTGTCACCTGACCTTTCTTTAAAAAAAAAAAACTCAATTTTAAAAAACCTTGGCCCCATAAGACATCTAGTTATTATTTAAATACATGTTATTTAATTTTTTAAAAAAAAGGCAAAGCTATCAAGATTCATGTCCCATATTCTGCTTGCTTCTTGCATAAGCTTTGATTGATTTTGTTGCATAAATGAAGCCTTTAGTAAAAGAATTATGTCACCATAGTGCTATATTTTGTTTTATTCTAAGCATCATGAATATTTTGTTAATGGCAGACGAAATATTGTGGAAGGCTTCATGTATTATTATTATTAGGAGAGCAGAGAGCTCAATTCAAGCAAGGCCATTTACCATCTTTCTGAAAACTATGATTAAAAAAGTTAGATCATAACCAAGAATTTTTGGCAAAAAATTTCTATTAAGACTAACGCAAAATTTAATAATGAAAAACAGGTTGTGGTAGCCTTCTGACAAGATGCTATTTTCATCCACACACTGTCCGTCTTCTGGATGATATTAGACCATGATACTATTAAATTTATAACAAATTACAAGATTTGTTTTGAAATAGAAAATTAGAAACACTTTGAAAAAACTACTTTGGAGCACACTAGTTCATGCAACATGCAGCTCCCATGCAGGTCAAAACCCAAACATTGTCTTCCAAGTCCAGCATGTTACCTTTAACATTTAAATCAGATATTGATCATTATGAATAAGTAGTAGGGGAGAGAGTGTGAAAACACGCAGTCAGAAATCCCAACCCTTCTTTGCTGTGACAATAAAAATTAAAGCAAAATTAACAGTTTTGTCACTTGACTCCCAAGATTTGATAATTCTTCTAAATTTTCGAAAAATAGTACTTCTGGGCTTGCTCATGAAAGTAAGTTTTCCTTCACAAAGTGAAAACTTCAAGTTTGTTAACTTTAAAAAAAGGCATGCAATGGTTGTAGACAGGAGTACTTTGTGTTCTATGTTAATAAGCAATTTAAAAGAACTGTGAGCGTAAACTGAGAAAATTTGTTCGTCAGTAACTTACACTAAATTCCTTTGCATCTTTTAGGAGGACATCAAATATATCACTTCCTGTAGTAACAGGAAAATTAAGCAAGCATTTAGAAGCCAGAAGGAAGATGGAGTAGCATGAAAACTTAACCAACATGTTAAAATACCTGTCAACAAAAAACAGAAGTCTATGATGTAGGAATCTGTGTTTCAAAAAGCCTACAACAGGAAAAGTAGTAGTTCTAAAGAATCTTGGCTACAGTGAGTAAACCACCACCATTTCAGTTAAAAGTGCAGTGGTAAAAGGGCCAAGGAGACATTCAAATCTTTTTAAAATAAGAGTTCTGGTACTATATATGCTCCTAAAAGAGTAAATGTGACTGATGCCTAAAATATAAAAACATTTACAAGAACAAGCCTAGACAAATGTGAATAGCCAGTTTTTACTGAAACCATTTGTGATGTTACAAGAGGTATTGCCCTCCCTTCCTCCAAAAATAACCTTTAAGCATAGTCATGCAACACCGATTTGAAAGCAGTTTCAATATTATGAAAAATGAGTGTACCAAGTGAACCTTTAAGATTACTGCTTCTTACAGAGTTTTTTTTTTATGATAAGCTCTGGAAATTTCTATCCAAAATACTTCAAATTTCATGATACCAAAAAACCTGTTTTGCCACCTACATTTAAAAAAAACCTGGAATCTGTTAATAATTCATACCCTTGCATGGATGATGTACTGGCACAGAGCAGCTGGGACTCATTTCATGGCTCCACTTATCAAGAGAGCCTCAATATTAATGCTTAATTAAAAAACATATCAAGGTATGTTAAACAGAGACAATTACATAGATTCCCAATGGTTTACAAAATAACTTTAAGACATCTTCAGGCAAAAACAAAGCTCACTTCAGGTGAGAAAGGCAGGCATCTACTTGCTGCACATTTCACCTTAGTATGAAACCGATACTATTACATAGTTTATACACAGCATTAAACACAAGGTTGAGCAATTTCCTAAATTGTAAGTAAACTCACCACCCATTGCATGTTTATAACAAATTTCATCCTCACTCTGATGAAAAAGAAAACCTTTAGGATCTTTATGCACACCTGAAATAGATGACTAGGAGCTTTAAAATTATCTTAATGTCTTATTACTGCAGCTGAGCATTTTATTTACTTTTTAGTGAGGATGAAACATCTTAAAAGCTTGATCATTTTCACTTTCATTATCAACACTAATCCCCTCCCTTATTAAGATTTCAAAAAATATTTTTAATTACGTTTTTTGGTTTTGCTATGTTTTCATTGGTACTGACTCATCATTATTTTTTCGACAAAAACATTTTAGAGGAATCTTCTGGACCATGAAAAATATTTACACAATATTTCCACAACTATTTAAGCACTTTTTGCTGCACGGAATTTCTTGCTTTTAAAAATATAAATATAGAATAATCCGATCTTCCTAGGCAGTTCAAGATTAAGAGATTTCTAAAGGTTTCCTTTTAAGGGATTTGTCTACAGTCCCTTAAAAAAATTATGCCATGACATACTTTGTATAAATTCTCTATTCTTGTAGAGAAGGGACAGTGGTCGGGGTTGGTTTGTTATGTTTTTGAGAAATGTCAAAATCCAGTTAACTGTCTATGCATCTTAACAAATGGAAAAAAGAAATCTGTTACAAAATTACCCTTTAATCATATATACAAGTATCTTACTCTGTGATTTCCCCCAGAGACATGGACTTCAACGTTCCAGTTCTTTTAAATACAACAGCCACATTCTCATTTTCTATCACTTAGATTAAAGTGATGGTGGGGAGGCACAAATTCCATTATTTGGACAAAAGGAAAAGGCAGCATACACATGAAGGCTTGTTTAAATGTGGGTAAAAAGATCATTTGATTCAATGGCAGAAGTAAAGGAACCTCCCAATTCACAGCAAAGTATTCAAATCTAAAACTAGTAACAATGCAACAGAGCTTCTGATGCAAATATGAAAGCAGTGTTTCTACTAGTGGCTGTTGAGAAAATAAAAAGTATTCGCATTGAAAATCCTTTAGACATAACCTGAAGATGGCAAGACCAAAAATTTAAGTGAAGAAAATAAACCAATTAACGGAATATTCTGAAGGTTCCCCTCACCAACCCAAAACTATTTGTAGGCAGAATAAAATACACTTTGCAATGCCATATTATTTAACTTTGTATCCTTGTAACTAGGTGGTGGTGGTTTTTTTTGTTTTTTTTTTATTTGTTTTTTTTTTTGTTTTTGTTAAACAAATGTCATAAACCAAGATATAAGTGTAGGTGATGCAGCATGTACACTAGGACTGAAAATTTACACGTATAAAATTAACGTGAAATCATTACTATTTCATCTTTTCAAGAATTTGCAGGCAGGCAGTTTCTGTTTGTTCAATAGGTAGTCAAAGGACCCATATTTTGCCACATATCCCTTTAAATATATTTTTTTAGAGCTTTTCTTTAAAAGCCACAGATCATTTGATTTTTGCTTGGCACTGAATTTACCGTCAACATTTATTATATTTTTATGCTGGCAGAAGCCCACAGAAAGTCTTTAAAATGCCCCTAACATTTCTAGAAAGAAATTTGCATAAAAGAGCTTCTTTAGGGGTTTGTTACCTAAAACAAAATCGGTAGTGAAACAAAACCTGGCACAATGCTATAACTACACTATCAGCTTACTCATGACTAAGCATGACACTGACCCCACCCAAGCACACACAGCCCCAATATAAAAAAAAAAAAACCGGAGTTTTTTAAAACACAAAAATGCTTGCTCTTTCGCAACCATTATAACCTTTTGCTGCTGGTGAGAAAATGCACTACCTGTCATAAATGAACATAAATGCCTAAAGAACAGCATTTTCACAAAATAGAGCACACAACTGGAATGTGCTTCAAATCTACTAAGAACAGTCAACAAGACTAAATATTGAGTGCACAATCACTTTTAGCATGGAATTTCACTCACTGGGAGAGGTGAAAATAGCTGATGTTAAATAAGAAAAACTGGCCTTTCATACTGAAAAGAAGCTATCACCAATAACTGCCCAAGAGGAATATTTACTCATGCCACATCAGTGGCTTCAACAAACATGACAACATATGAAAACATTCATGTTAGAAATTACATTATGCAATCACCTCTATGCCTGAGGGAAAGTACTTAATGACTGCAGAAATGGCACTATGTGTATATGTGCATATAAAGGATGAAGACGATAAAGTGGGTGTAAAGGAAAGTGAACATGCCAAAAATAAAAATAAAGACTTGCAAGAACATTTGGTTAAAATCTGCCTAATTCACCCTTCTTCCATTCTATAATTGCAATTATGTATACCTATAAAGATGGTGGAAGGAATGCTACAGTGTTACCCTAAATCCGTTTCACCCCCAAAAATTATGTTGTAGTTACATACTATTGGTGCCACAGTAAAACCTCCCTATCAAGACTTGCTACAATATATGAAAATCAGGTTGCAGCAGGAAAATCAACCAGCCTGCTTTCATTCCATGAACAACTTCAAGCATCTATAAATTTGGTCATAATCTTAATTTTCATAAATATGTGGCTTCTGCAAAAGATTATTAATGATGCACAATCAACTGATGTGCGCTGGTAAAGCCACATCAACAGGGCCTGGTCATTTCGACTATCAAACATTGCCCCCATTTTATCAACCCAGGTTAAATAAATGCCCATGCAGCAAAACTTATTTTATGTTAACCAAATATCCGCATTTACATTTATTAAGATCTCCTAACCAAAGAATTACTACTTAAAAAAATTATTTAAGAGAAAATACTTTTTATATGCCATTGTGAGATTTGCTCTCCAAATGTGTATTGCCAAGCAGCCATTTTTGTTGAGTAAGATGGGTGTTGGGATGATGTATACTCGTGTTGAATATGTTATACAATGAAAGAAATCACACATGCCTACACATGCATGTGAGGCAAATTAAACTATGGCTTGTGATCAACAAATGCATAAGTATGGAGAAATTAGGTGTAGGAAATAAGGATAAGGAACTGAGCAAGTGGACACTTTGCAGACTTGAGGATAGTGAGGAATAATGTCTTGCCTGACTAAGAATTATGGATAAGTTATTCCTACAAACAGGCAGTGAGTGAGCATTAATGATAAAACGATAATGACTAAAGCCTAATGCCATATGCAGACCCTCTGACACTTCTGGCCCACAACCAAAATCAACAGTAGACATCTGCCGAACACAATAAAGGGAGATTTAGGAGCAAATTTTCTTTTTGCCTGTCCTGTCACAGTTTTTGCTTTGTTTTGAGCAGTCATTCGTTTTGAATTAGACCTAGCCTGGAGTTGGCGTAGCCCAAGAGCACATAATTTGTTTCAGTTCTTATAACTTGAATTTGTCATAGTCTCCATTTGCAATTAACTTCCTGTTTTCGAAATGAAGTAGAAATGTCATTCTATGAAAAAAAAAGGAAGTCTTGGGATTTTTCTTGAAATTGGAAACCTTTGAGCAGTGGTAAAGTTAGATCAAATTACACACAGTCATGAAAGAGAAATCAACTGTTTGCTGACCACTTATAGATCTGTGCCGACACATCATCCATGTTAATCCAAACACCATTTCATGTTAGAGATGAAAAAAACAAGGTTGCTGCTGCTTTGAAAATATGAAGAAAATAATATTCTTTCTGGACTATCTTAATTTATTGAAAAAGAACAGTAGAGAGCAATGCAAAGGACATCGGAACCACATGGGCCCAACTGAAGGGGGCTGCCCAAAACTGGGTCCGCTGGTAAGATGTTGTTGCGGCCCTATGCTCCTCGAAGGAGCAACAAGGAATAAACATCCATCTTAATTTAGCACTACAGGATTGCTCCTGTGAAGAAAGATCAAAGAATCATCTAGTTAGCAGATGCATGATACCAATTGCTCCTGCCTCCCAGAATATCTAGTTTTCCTCCCTGCTGTTTCTATACCACAGTCAATAAAAGTTTGCAGGATTGAAGGGTGTCCTCACATCCCCGGTTTTGCTGGATATTTTGACTCGCAAGAAACTGTACAGTGTTCTTTAGGGAAAGAAAGATACTATATAGCCTTCTTCTATGAACGCAGAGGTGAATCATTCCTAGTGGACAGGCTGAATCAACACTGTATCATTCAAAATGGACTATGACAGTGTCCTTGTTTGCATGTTTTTGTGACCTGGCCAGAGATTTGACCTGTCAGTGTTCAAAGAGGGAGGTGCAGACCCATTGTCAAACGATACATTCACCAAGCACTACCTCAGAAAGAAACCAGAGTTAAAATGTTGAGGGATTTGACAACTAAAAATGGTTACTGTCTCCATGGACCAAAGGATACACAAGAAAGTCATTCATGGTGACAAATTACTTGTTATCAAGAAGGAACATTACAGGCACCCTGACAATAATGAAGAGACTGATACTGCACTATCCATGAGGCTATATCAAATGCACAAGTGCAAACAAAGCATTTTACACTGCCTTTATGGACAAAATAGTTCTCTTTAACTTATTAATGATGTTAAACATAAAAATGGAATAAGAATTTTTAAACTGATTTCATAAACAAAAGCTGAACAAATAATAGCGGAAAAATCCAAATATTACTCATCTAATAAAAGATTAGTACAGACAAACCACACAGAGCTTTACCACCAATTCTCCCTTTCCTTCATTGGTGGTGGGGAAGAGAAAGAAAAAAACCAATGGAAAGATATCAACCTCACACCACTTTAGCTTAGCGACACAAGGGTGAAGAAAGTATAAGCTAATCACCTCTTTCTAATAATACTGCTTTCTAGAATACTTTGCTATGCATAAAAAGACAAGAGGGAGGGTGTATTACTGCAGATATGACCATGCTTGCTCAGTCTTTAGTTCCATTTTAGAAGCACTTTAAATGACACTTGAAGAATGGGTATGAGAAATAAAATATTTTGGTATAGATACCCGACACTGTAAAGCGAAATGATTTTGTGAAAAGCATGCACAATTTTTTGCGCATTCACGTAAGCTACAAGTGATGTTAAAAAATGTACATAATGAACTATTTTCCATGGCTGGCATTCTTTGATATGGGGAGAAAAAAAACCTAATATGGTTGCCAGTTAAAAAAAAAAAAAAATTATTAAAACAATTTCCATGTAGAAAATTGGCCAATATCATAAAAGGTAAATTCTACATGTATACCATAAAGACTAGCGATAAGTACTCCACTGGTTCAAGTCATTCATCTTAAATTTGTATTTTTTCCATGTGGTTTGATAGGGCCATCACAATTCTAAAAATTGGTGTCAAGCTTGCTCAAAGAGTGTAATGACCTTGGATTACCTCAACCGGTGCTCCTTCAACAAAGGTAGGGTCCAGTTCAGCTGTCTGATATGCTTGTGGTGGAGGTGGCTGAGAATATATCAAATCTGGACTAGCATGCATGGCTGCCCACACATAACCGGGGTTTCCTGCTAAAGCTTGTTGTCCAGTTGTCTGGGAAAAATATTTGGTATAGACTGAACAATAAAACTTGCAACAGAGAATGCATATAACAGCATGCTATAGTCTTTAAGCTCGAGTTGTAAACAGAGTTCAGGTTGAAATATAAAAACAGGTACTAGACAGGGTACAACATAAGCTATCTGAAGACTCCCATTATACTGCACACCCAGCCAGTGAACAGTTTACACGTCTGACCACACTGAAAATAAGGACATTCTAAGGACCTAAAACCTATATTATAAAAACCTATCCTTGAGTGGTTGTTTACATAGCAAGAAGCCAAACAGGTCACCTGTCACTGATATAGATATTATAACCTAGGGCACAATTTTATTAGCCATTTTCTTATCAGTCCTGAAGAAAGCAACAGCAAGCACCACATTTCATCTCTAAGAAGCTTCTCATTTTCAGCATGCATTCCTGTTTTCAGGTGTGATTTAAAACTAGCTTCACCAATGGAAGTAACATTAAAAAATACATTGCAAAATCTACATATCCAACCCTTTATTCACAATACCTGAAGCTCACAAATCTGTGAAACTCTTAGTGACAAAATGAACCAAACTGAATATTTTGACAACAAATGTTACGATTTAAAGCAACTGTGTGCATGAGAAACTTCATCATAATGTTATCCAAGTGTGCTACAACACATTACTTCCTTAATTCATCCACTTCAAATCTGCCTTTACCTAACATTATCCTGTTTCAGTGCGAGACACTGACTCTTGCCCTTTTTAATTGTTCTATCCTGCAAGAGGGATTCTTTTGTTCTCCCATATCTTTCTTCTCTCTTTGTGCTTGTGAAAGAGAGACTTTGAAATGGTGCATGACAGAGCTAAGGCATAAGATAATTGCAGTCCTTATCTTGCATTTAGACAATAAAATAAACAACTTGATTTTCTCCTACTTTAGTCAGATATTTATTATCTGAACATGCCATTCTGAAATAAATTTTAGAAAATATTAAATTATTCCAATCTTGATCAAAAAGGTTTTTGCTGTGAATCTTACTTTCATTGTTTTCCACCACTTATTTCAAAAAACCTATTATACAAAGAGGAAGTTTAAGTATTGTTCCAGATAACAAAATCATGAAACACTTCCTATCCCAATATGCAAATCACATTTTATAACTGGATGAAGGAAACCAGAAATGCTTTTACACTGTAAATCAAAATGATTGTAACAATGGGAGCAAGTGTTGCCAATGACAATGCTACCAGTACAACTCCATTTCCTGATGGAATTAGCAAGGAACTCATCAACACTGTCAGTTTTGTAGAATGAAAAAAAATACTTATTCTGATTTTAAGGATTAAAGTGCAAGTCAACACGGACACATCTCTTCCATTTAACAACAGGTTAAAAGTGAAATTGGACCACATAATAATAGTTTACAGGCCCATCACCACACTTTTTTCAGTTGGACTACTTACAACTAAATTATGGTTTAACAAAATCTGCCATTTTCTTATACTATCTAAATGTCTTTTAAAAAGTTCAATCATTTAAAGTAAGAAAGGCACACCACTCCTGCAGGATGCCCAGCTCAAAAAGCTACATGTTTGCCACTGAATATGCTGTTTAAATATTGTGCATGCAATCTTAGATATACATGTGCACATTGTATTCTGTGATGCATAACTTGAAGCTTACTAGAAAGTGACAAGGGTACCGTATAGGGTTTTTACTTATTTCTAGCAATAATGCTTTGAGTGGTGGTTGTAATAATGCTCATATTCAAACCAGTCTAAAAGTGCAACAACAATCTATTGTTTTATATGTGTTGCGGCCAGCACTCTATAAGTGTGATATTTGGAATGTGTGGGGGCAACCTTTACCCCACAATAATGCACAGCAACAGACTTTTTTTTTTTTTTTGCACTGGGAAAATGACTGCATGAACAAATGAGCTTTCTGGTCTTAAAAATTGTAAAAGACTCTGGACTTTCTCAGTGCCTTTTGTGTAAAGTACAAATTGGGGAACAGATCTGTTAAATTTTCCTTTCAAGAATTTTATAAATTGTGAAAAATGAATACATTTATGAAGGGAATGATATGAATTAAAGATTTAGTTGGTGGAAATGCACACTTCTTATAAATATCATTTCCACATTTGTTCCCAAAATGTACAGAAAACAAATTGGTAAACAGTTCTGTATTAGCAACATTGAAGCAACATAGAACATTAGCTTACTTGGGATCCCCATCGCCACTGTGCTTGTGGTGTTGTCCACTGAGGAGCAGCCTGCAGGGAACACCAAAAATGAAAAGTAGTATTATTTATAAACATTTAATTATTATGACAACCCCAACTTCTTCACAGCAATTCTGTTTGTAAAATTAACATACAAACTTCAAGTTTTGCCAGCATACTGGTGTAATTTTGTTCACACACTTGCTGGTTCATGGTTTCCCACTGTGTAGTAACTTGCATAGATCATGCAACAGTTTCAATTCCCATAAAAGAAAATCTGCCTACTGGTCCTGAGAAAGTAAATGATCCAGTGTCAGGAGTCGGAAAATATAAAAAGTTTTTAGATTAAAGGTCCTATTACATATTTTCTACAGGCCCTTGCAATTTAGACAAAGTCTGAAAACCCACAATCTTAAGTATATTCTGAAAACCTCGTGCACTTTATAGATGGAAAGCCCTGACCACTACTACTGCAGCTCCAACTCAATACAACAGTCGGTTCTCAGTATTTATGGGTGAGGGGACAATAACTAAGTTCATTCTATTTAGCACACAAAAATAAACAAAATGAAAAAAACTGAAAGCTTTTAATACAAAATTTAACTTTCATATGTATTTATGGTAATAAATGACCGATTAGTAATGCACACATTTTTCATGACTTAATAAACTTCAAAATTTTGTTTACTGTTGTAATCTGTGCATGTTGTCAGTGTTTTTCTGAAGTAGGTCATTTAATTATTGATGGCAAATCTGCAAATTAATGAAAACTGCAGGTCTTCTTGACTAAACTGAAATCTGGAAAAAAAAATTTTTTTTCTTACAATGTTTACTTATAGTAGTAAATGATAAAATTTAGTTATTAATTACAAACCTCCACATGCTGAGGGCTGACCACATATTTTGCTGCAAATTTGATCTGCTACCTAAAGCCAATCTCTAAAACGAAGTAAGACCAAAAAATATTTAAAAAAATCTATTATCTGAAAACTAAATAAAATTGGTTTACCGTCTGGTAAGGTGAATACTGTGGTGTCATATACACAGTCTGTGTCTGTGGCATCATAACTGTTGCGGTATAAGCTGGCTGAAAATGAAATAAAGATTTTCTAAAGCCAAGGACTACATCATTATTTTCTCATTAATAACCTCGAAAGGAACAGTCCTGAGAATCTATTCAGCTTACTTTGTATTTAAACCTTTAAGCACACTGAATTCCTTTTTTTCAGGATTATTTATCTCATTCAGCAGAATTGAATATTTAATATCTCATTTTTCAACCAGAACTACTGAACACAATTTCTAAAGAGATTTTAGATTATAGAATTTCTTATAAGATTTTGGCCTCGTTGGAAGGGTACCATTCAGGCTCATTTGAAAAACATTCTATAATCTAAAATCTCTTTAGAAAGAGTGTTCAGTAGTCTCAATGGCTGCCACGTGTTACTGTTAAAAAAAAAAATTAAATTGCAAAAACGTATCCCTTTTTTGTTTCCTACACTATTAGCAAAATTCTGGAGTGCACAGCACTATAAAACTGCTCACAGAATGGCATCTTTTAATGTTAGGATATGGACAGAGAGTACTGGCTTCACATTTCCTGCACTTGTACATGCTGGTGTTTGGATTGACATTCAAAGTTGATCACACTGCCACCTCACATTTACACAGTGCAAGGGGACATTCAGCATTGACAATGTGATCAAATGAGCCTTAATGGTACCCTACCAACATGGCCAAAATCTTATAATGTAATTTTTCAATAATAATTCCCAAAAAAACTCTTTGATGGCAATTGTAAACTTCCACACTGATTCTTAACTCTGTGAGGTGCCACATCACAGTTGATTCCAAAATGTGCTCAGAGAGAAAACAAGTATCACTTCCTGTTTAAGCTGTGCACATGAAACACAATTTCCTGGTTTTAGTGGGGCTAACTCATTCATCAATGCAGGGATAAGGCAAAGATAGTTATCTCAGAATGCACAAATATATCATAGGTGTAAGAGTGGCCATGATGCCCTGGTTTTCCTGACCTCCAGGCCCCAGTCAAATCAACCCCATGACAATAACATGTTGTATCAACGCTAAAAGTCAATTCGACCCATAATAAAGCTAAATGAACATACCAGCACTTTGTCTTTGTATTAACTGAGCATTTGCATATATATGTTTATTACCTCTGAACTAAAGAATAATGATAAAGGCTTAAAAAAAATGATGAAACAATTATATTCATCTACTATTGCGAGATTTTAACTGAACTTCTGCACATATGTTTAGACCTCCATGTTGATAAAGAATGTTGATGACAAAGACAGTGGCTGAACTTGTTCCAACAACTCTTGGCTCTGTTGGCAATGTTTGTTAATTACTACTTTTGACATGGGAGATTAACTAGTCTTGTGAACCTGGATCAATCTGACTTTCAGTGTTAGCATGATGTGGTTTATGACATGGTCAATTCAACCTGGTAGGTGGCAGATGTGACTAGAATGATATGGTTTGGGTTGCAATGACCAGTGACCCAATGAACAAGCTGTTTCTTTCAAAATGTAGTTAATTTATTTTACATTAAGAAGCAGTCTATTTTAAAATGTATTGTGCACATCAGCCCTGGTTTCAAACCGGTTACTGCTTTTTATGTATGTGTGCGTGTGTGGAGGGTAAAATAGTTCACTAATGTCCTCTCCAAATATCGAATTGAAGCCTACCATCTCAGCTGTCATCAAGAAATAGCACATCTGTTTCTCTTTTGCTTTTTCCTTTTTCACAGGAATTTTCAAACAACAGGGCTGATGTGCATAAGAGAACCTAAATTTCTTACTTAAGTTGGCCGACTTAACCGCAAATTTGACTCAGCTGAGTTCGTGGCTGGCGAGAATCGACGTCGGTGTGCACGAGCGGATTCAGCTGCTTCCTTAGTTAAGAAATGGGTCAAGACAGTGACCTCTTGTCCTTTTCGGAATTGCCGGGGATTCTCTCACATCACTGGCTATTTATATACAAACAGCCAATCAACAATCGCTTTGTTCGCGCGTTACGCTTTTATGTTTGCTCCTGTTCAGCCTTTTCAACCACGATTCTATCTCTTGAGATTGAGGTATTTGCCTGAAAAAATGGAAACAATTACCAAAAAGAAAGACCGTACGGCCAACTGGAGGGATTGTGAGATTCGGCTTCTCATCAGCTTGGTGGAAGAGCATAAAGAAGGGCTTTTGCGACACTTTCAAAAACGTGGACCGCGAAGAAAAAAAATCAGCTGTGGAAAGACATAGCAGTTGCCATCAGTGCTCGTGGAGAGCAAAAAAGGGAATGGGCCCAAATTTTTTTTTAAAAATGGTCAAATTTAAAAGCCAGGGTGGTCGATGTCCTCCTGTATTAAATCGCACAGGTACGATATCGACTTGCCAAAAGCGAAATCAAGCGTAGAGTTCAACGTCGTCATACAGGTCAAATTGTTTGTTTTATGCTGTGCCAGCAACTAGGGCTATATCATGGATCATACAAGTCACAAGGATTGTGTCTGTCACGAAGCACACGTTCCCTCCTCAAATGTCCTATCATCATCATTCTAAAGCGCAGTCGTCTCGCTGCCATCTTCTGTCACTCTTCACACGAAGAAATCAGAAATGTGATAACTTAAGTCGCCCGACTCAGCTAAGTTAGGAAGCGGTCCGGTGGCGCAACGGTTAGCGCTGTTAGCGCCTGTCACCAATACAGTGAAGGTTGGCTGCCCTGAGTTCATTTCTCGTCTCGGGCACGCTGATCTTTCTCTGCACGTGGCATCTGTTTACAGGGCTGGCTGCTTGCCGTAATATAGCCTTAGCTGCTGACACGGCATAAAACACCAATTCCCCCCCCCCTCAGCTAAGTTAGGGTTTATACCTGGGGGAGGGCAGTCTTAAAGTTCAG
Source organism: Pomacea canaliculata (assembly GCF_003073045.1). NCBI lineage: Eukaryota > Metazoa > Mollusca > Gastropoda > Architaenioglossa > Ampullariidae > Pomacea > Pomacea canaliculata. Next base: position 10,649,107 of record NC_037594.1, on the reverse strand, counting down.
TAAGAAATTTTGTACTTAGTGGACTTGAGTTGTCTTGTGCACACCAAGTTACTGTACCTAAAGTTAAGTCTGCTAACTTAAGCTTCATGTATTAAGTTCGCTTATGCACATCAGCCCTTAACTCAAGGTAACAGATTCTACTGGCGAAAAAAGCAGTTCATGCCCTTGAACAATCACTCTCATGTATAAGAAATTTGATTTTCCTGTAGAAAAATGGAGAATGCTTGTCCTTCAAGTAATGGCATTATAATTATGTTAATGCACCAAAAAAAAAAAAAATGCAAGGATAGGGAAATTCTCACAGAGTCAAAGAAATAAGGCTCCATATCTTGGCAAACTACTCAGCCACATAAACAAGTTCCACCAAGAAAGAAAAATGTATAATGCTAGAGTATTTATTGCATAGTATTCCTGCAACAGGAATACAGTTGGATAGCCATTGCCAGCACAGTAAGTGTCAAAGTCGTAGCTTCAAAACAATAAACGGAAGAGGATAATTTGGTCTCAAACACCTTGAAACATGAAAGGACAGCATTATTTCCCACGTGTTATTTGCCATACCAGAAATCTCACCTGAGGCTGGGGTACTGGGAAAGTCCCTTCTGGTGACTGAAAAATTGCCATTCCATTCTGGTAAGTATAGGGAACACCATTTGTAAACAGGACAGTTCCAGCAGGAATGTTAGCATCTGAAAAGAGAAAAAAAACAACACACACAATAGAAACAAGGATGTCAAAAAGTAACATTCTGGCAAATGTCTGTAATGTAAAAGTGGAATAGGAGCATTTTTACTTCAAAATTACTTCACTTTAATAAAAATTAATCCATGTGAAAACATTTAAAAAATCATTATGTCAGTAAACTACCATGATCAACTCTGTCACAGTGATGGGAAAAGGAAAATTCACTCCCATCCCAGATAGGCAATGAAGCACAATATTTAAGTCACAAGATTCTAAGTTCATAAACAGGAAAGGGTTCTTGATAAAACCTGTCAAAATAATTAGTCTGAAAAGGGTTTTTCCTCTAAAAGAACAAAATCAACTGGTGAATAAACATTGTGTGAGCACTTTAAAAAAAAAATTAAAAACACAAACAACTCCTGTGAAATTTAGTATAACATGCAGGAAATGTGGGGGGGAACAGTAAAGCATATGGTTCACACCAACAAATAGTCGCTCTATAACTACGTTTACATGCTTTCCATGCCCTTCAGATCCAGGGAACACCCATTATGTACAGAGCAGTACTTACTACTGAAGGACAACCTCTTAGGTTAACAATTTTCTCCAACTATAAAGGCAAAGCCCTTACAGATCACAACACATTTTACCTTAGGCTTCCAACCAATATTTCATGCATGAAGCTGTTGCCGAAACAGTTGGAGCACAAAGTGACTTCATGGAAGGCATCAACATTTACACATTCTTGCTTAATCTATATTCCCTAAAAGCACCCCTGACCCTTAGGCAATGGGCTTAAGTGTGGAATTATAATTTTTAAAGCAAAAACCCTTTAAAGCAGATGGAAAGACACAAATGACAACATATAGAAGACTGTCTCTGCAGACTCCTGTTCCCCCGAACTGGCAAATTTGATGGAAATGTCTAGTGAAATTCTGGACAAAAAAATGCTATCACAATAAAAGAAACATTCGTCATTTATTTTTACAGACACGTGTTTCTTGAAAATATTAAGTTTGGAGCTGTAAAGTTTTCTTATACAAATCCAAAACTGCATGCTATTATCAATACTGATGGGCTTACCAAGAGTGCAACTGCATTTGAGAACTTTTGAACAAAAGATAAAGAAACTGTGAATTTGCTAAGCAACAATAAATGAACCAAGATTTTGGGATAAAAATTGTGCAGCTGGTGTAAACACAGCAGAACAGATGCACAATATTAACAGGGGTTCTATAAACATGCTATCAGCACATTGGACTGGAAAAAAAAAAGTAACAGTCAACTTGTCTACCTGAAAATGGGGAACAAAGGTTTAACCGTCAGCATATCCATCTGCAAACATTACAAAGGGGAATATTCAGCTAGAACAGAACTGATTTTTATGCTAGCAAAATAAGTACAATTTGTACAATGCACAAATCTGATGACTGTGCCGACTGATCTGCCTAATGGTATGTTTGTAAAACTGATGACATTATTTTCAACTACTTAAATACTCTGGGTAACAAAATGCACATCTTCCTACAAGGACTGTGTTCTTATAAAATCACATTAAAAAAAAAAAATCCTCCCACAACAATTCACTGCTTTTGCAGTTGAAACTCATGGTACTTAACCATGAAATGACCTTTTTCCCAGCCTGGAAAAGATGCACACGATACTTTGGGGTCTTTTAATGCAATGTGAGTGGTGTTGTGGGGACATGGGAAACAAGAGCCATAACTGAGCTGCTGCGATTTTAACTTGCCTTTTATGGGTTATACAGTTACCAATCCTTGAAACACTGCTTTTTAAATATCAGAAATTTTAGTCAGGCACCAAATTTTACGTTGCGGCATAGTCCTTCTGCCTGCAACCCATACAGGCGGTCCTTGGGTTGTGTCAGCCCCAAGTTACAATGTTTCGTAGTTATGACACATCTCCCATTTACTGTATAAAGCCTCATTTCCACTTAAGTGATTTTGCATCGTAAACGTCGCAATGCAAACTTCGTGTATTTTATATTTACATAAAATTTATTTTTATTTTATTTTATATGTGGTTTTTTTTTATAATTACTGTGTTAGGATAGGATAAGTGCTTACAGTATGTTATTTACGTACAGTTTGTACGTAAAATTTTCCGACTTAAGTGAAAATCAGTTTATGAGCGACGTAGGAACGGAATGTCGTAAGTCGAGGACCGCCTGTTTTGTTGCACTGTTTACACCAGGTATGCCATATTTTGAGATTTGTAAAATTGTCTTGGTACAGTGCCACACAAAATTTAAAACCCAATAGGCTACATAACCTATTGATTGTACACCCATATCCCCTATCACATTTTTGTCAGCAATGTTACACTCTGCTGTTGAAAGCCCATAACCTGTAAAGGTCTAGTGGGTACACATTTTTTTCCTAATAACTAGGCAAAGCTCAGTACAAGATTCTGTCTTCCAAAATTCGGAAACACTCCTCTTCCATTCTCAAGATACAAGCCTACAAACACTAGCATGCACAGAAAGAAATCAAAATCTGCATCACATTTGTGCATGTAATTTATCCAATTGGCATGTGGTCCAATGTCCTCATTGGCTGTGAACTTCTCAATCTTAACTTATCCATGTAAAATCCTGATATCTGTTTTAAGAGAGAACTTTTTACAGAATGTGCAGAAGGCTGGCTGTGTGTTCAAACACATCTTTCAATAAAATAAATAAAATACAAGTTAACACCTGCAGGATCACAAAGATTATTCTAGGAGTTCACTGGAAATGAGATCCCCTTAACAGGCAAAAAAAAAATAAAAAAAATAAAAAGCACTTTCAAGGTTAGAGGAGGCACAAGAAAATTGTGGTTTGGGAGTCACATGTTCAAAATGAAACATAATTAGAACACTTAATTATATAAAAGATAAGGTTTAAAAATGTTTTGATGTTGAACAGCATGCCTACCCTAACAGATTTTTTTTCATCTAAGCTGCAAGCTGATGCTAAAAATAACCAATGTTTCATCCATTCTGACTTTTCTAAGCCATACATTGCATGACACTGTGTTTGCCATTCTCGCCCCTATGTCACTATAAATGAAAGGCCTGTGCTATAAGTAATACACCGATTTAGATAAGACAACTTCAATCTCACAAAAATGTTAATGATATTGACAATGTGTTGACTGATTCAGCTGAAGATGTATATGAAGTTTACAGACACTAATGGTGGCGTGATGTTAGTAAGGAACCACCTCTTAATCTTATAGTTTCTTCTCTTGATAGTAAATGGCACAAAAGGAGTTTTGCTATGAGCTATGCTCTAGGAGTAGTCATGGACAGGGTTAATTTTAAATGCTGTGCAAGTTGTGCACGCATCAACATTAAAAAAAATGACTGCTGCTAAGACAGAAGAATGGGGTAAAAAATTATCAGCCTGTCAAAAAAGCAAAAATTAGGGTTTTCTGAAGCCATGAAAAGACAGCAATAAAACTAAAACAAAGCATGTTGTGCACTAGCATTTTGTCCAAGATTACTGCTTACAAATTAATGAATGATGCTTAAATGTAAAGTGGCATAAATCAATGTGACAAGAGCATAGGGGCTGCTCTTAGGAAGAATGCAAAAGATTAAAAGTTAGAAGGAAAACTTTGTGGAACCTTGACTGTACCCACCTGCAGTCATATTACAGAATTCTATTAAGCACCTGGGGAATACTGAGGAAATGAGGTGAGCTATCTAGGCATCTCAGCTGAGCTGTATGCCAAAAGATGAAAATCCATATTGTTTGTGATGTTCTGATGGTCCTAGTACTTGATGATTTTATAAATGAGCAGTTTCTATAGGCAAGATTCCAGAAAATCACAAGGACAATATAGCCACTCCTCTTTCATATAAAGTTTCAAGTGCCCCTTGCCCAGTCTATAAAGAATGTCAGACCCTAATCTCAAAAGAATGCAACACCCAAGGCTAGATGTTTAAAATCTATCTTAATAGATGCAGTCTTAATAAAGGCAGCTGCTTCATCAGAAGTCTCATTACAACCAGAACCCTCACCTTTCCTATAAAAAATCTTGTTCCATCCATCAGTTTTTAAGCATATTTATATGTAGACAAGCAGATCAAGAGGCCACACCTGAAGCCAATAAACAATGAAAGGAAAAGAGGAAGGCAAAAAACGCAATAGTGGTTGACGTGCAAGAAACCGATGAGGTTAAAACCTATATGATTATGGCACAACATGTAATTCAAGTTGCACAGCTTTTTAAAAATGTCAATATTCGTAAGTTCTTAAGAACAGTAGCACATATTCACAAATTTCCTAAGGGGTAAAAACCTATATAGAGGAGGTTTTAAATATTATTCTTGAACAGGAGTCTTGAAAGAAACAGTTCCTTTCCCAATCAACAAACTACATCTTATAATTAGTTGGAGGAAACAAAAAAGTTTTAACATCACTACAACAAATTATCTGCAACAATGAGATTATGCTAATGACTCAAATGGCAACAATATCAAATCATACACCCCATTGTTTCACCTTTCCATTCTTTTGCTCCCTGGCACTGGTCCAAAGTACCTCTTTGAACTCGCTTCCATCTATATGCACGACTTCTTTGCTCATCTTCTGACACTAATAAAGCTTTTCCGAGTCTCACTAAGACAAAGACATGTGGCCATACTTCTTCCAAGCCCCATGAACTTGGAACAGATTACCAGTCAGCCTTTCTCATTCTCTTACCACCTTAGTCTACGCTTAAAACGAATTTTTCAGAACTGACTTCCTTGCGACCCTGAGCATGCATAATGCTTCTGTTATTTGTACAGGAGTGGTGCAGAAGGCACCCAAACAGATGAGCCCTTGATGATGAACAGGATTGAAGGATTGAGAATTTTGAGGTAGGACTCTTGAGAAGAGCCATATATGATGGATCCGTAGTCTGGCTTGCAGCAGACCAAGGCACGATACAGATGAAGCAGGATCGTGTGGTTTGCCCAGCTGACCAGGCTAACTACTCTGAGAATGTCCAAGGCGAGAGAAAAGACAGTTTACAGTCAAAGATGACCAGAAGGAATTTTACTTCCTGGACCACTGGGTATCTTGCCATTAACAGAAATAGAGGGGTTTGGAAGCATAATCTCAGTCTGCAAAAGTGGATACTTACTTCGTAGGAGAAAATTTTAAGCCATTTTCTGTCAGGCACCTTTGTACAGCGTTTACGCATAGTTGAAGCCGGCGTTCGATACATGGTAGGGATCGGCCTCAAATGCAGAGCAAAGTCATCTACATTGGTGTTGGTGGAATTGGTGTTTTACGCCGTGTCAGCAGCTGAGGCTATATTACAGCCATGCAGCCAGCCCTGTAAACAGATGTCACATGCAGAGAAAGAACAGCGTGCCCGAGACGAGAAATGAACTCTGGGCAGCGAACTTTCACTGTATTGGTGACAGTTGGCTAACTATTGCGCCACCGGACCGCTCTACATATAACGAGGTCTCCAAACCTGAACATACAGATTTCAAGATTGAATCTTTTTTTATGTTGAAAAAAAGTTGGAGAAAGAATGCTGCCCTGAGGGACACACATTGCCTGTTCCCGAGGATCCTTCAGGATAGACAACACTTGCACTTGAAAAAGGAAATGTGAAAGAAAATTCTTGATGAAGAGTGTCATACGGCCCCGGAAGCCAACGTAGTGAAGGTACAACAGAATACCTTGCTTCCAGGTAGTGTTGTACGCCTTCCCCAAATCAAAAAACACCCCTAAAACATGTTCTTTGCAGACAAATGCATCCCTGACAAAAGTTTCAAAATGGACCAAATGGTCCAGGGTGCTGTGGCATTTTATGAAACCACAATGCAGGTTGGAGAGAGGACCTTGAGACTCAAGATGCCAGGTAAGCCAAGCTTTCACTATGCATTCAAGAGTTTTGCATAGACAACTATTAAGAGCAATAGGATGATAAGAGTTGGGATCAGAGGGATCCTTGCCAGGTTTGGAATGGGCACTATGACTGCCTCTGTCTATGAGGGAGGGAGACACCCAAATAAAGTTAAAGATGTCAAGAAGAAGGGGAGAGACATGTGGAAAATGAGTCAGCAGTTGATAAGAAATGTTGTCTGGGCCTGGTGCAGAGTCCTTGCACTTCTGAAGAGCCTGCTGCGGTTCAGAGAGAGAGAAGCGTAAATTGTATTTTTCCAAGCTATCGGAAGACAAGTCACAGCCAGAAGATTCTTGAACAGATTTCAGGTGATGGAAATCGGGAGACTAGTAAGAAGAGGAAGGGGGGGGGGGATTTGGTGTTTTACGCCGTGTCAGCAACCGAGGCTATATTACGGCAAGCAGCCAGCCCTGTAAACAGATGCCACGTAAGAAGAGGAAGAGTTGTGAGCAATGGTGGATGCCAAGGAATTAACAACATCCCTGGCCTCTGTGAGAACAGTCTCCAACCTGCAAATGGCCCATTGAGCCAGTCTCAAACCTTCCCTTTATCTTCCTCATGGTCGCCCATACTGGTTGGGAAGTGGTGCGGGAGGACAATGAGGACACAAACCTCTGCCATGCAAGTTTTCTTGCCTGTTTAAAAATACGAGCCTGAGCTCTAATGCATTTAAAACTTATCACATTTTCAAGAACTGGTTGGTGGAAGACAAGGCGCTGGGCCAGCTCTGCGCTCTCTATCACAAGCAAAGGGGATCAGGCCATCTTCAACATTCTTTCTCATGCAATCTCACCTCATCTTCACTATCTGAAGATTCCTCCTCTCGTGCATTTTCCCTGGGTTTTTTTTTGGTGACATGATATAAAGGATTCAGTTCGTTCCTTACACAACCCACCCATCAGTGTCCAACAAGGGGATGTGACCAAGCAGTACCACTTGGGGCATTTCCAGCAGGGTAGCACAAGGGATACAGAAGGAATATACTCTTGCCTTCTAAGTATGAAGACCAGATTGACACCAGCCAGTTGATTGGTGTGGGCCACACTAACCTTTAGGAGAACTCCGAACCAAAGAGGTGTTTTGGTATGATGGGCCGCAACCCATCAGGGACCTCAACCTCCGTGATCCATCCTTCCCCGACACAGGTTGCCCTGCACGGCAAACGCAGGGGGGAGGCCACAGAGAGAGAAAAATGACATCAAAAGAAAAGCATGATGGAAAACAAGCAGACAGAAATAAGACCAGTGTAGACACAAGACAGGAATGAAAAAAAACTGTAGTATGATAGGGAGATGTTTGAAGAATAATATAGATGAAAAGGCCAGGTAAGGTACAAAAAAGAAATGCACAAGAAAAAGGGGTGGGCCAGCTTTGTCACCCAGCCAGAGGCTAGGTGTTCACCCCCGGCATGAGAAGCCGGGCCCACGGGGGCATATGAAGGTGGTAAAGGGATGGGATTTTGGTAGTGATAAAGTGGTGTAGAGGTAGGCAGACCACCTGCTGGTGGTATTAAAGTGGGGGAGAGGCTGGTATTTTGGTGGGCTTCTGATGAGATACCCACTTTGGACCCATGTGGCCATCACAAAACCCCCAGTGGCCGATGAGCGGCTTCACCATGTAAGGCTGAGTTGGGGGCCCACGAAATCTTGAAGACTGTGGTAGATCTATCACAAACACAAGGTCACAGGTGCTGTCTTTATAAGATCAAATCTAATCTTAGGAACAGAAAGAATCCAAGGAGTCTGCAGGAGAGGAAGATTCTCTCCAGCAGAATGCAAGGAGGCATCAAGTCTCAAATAATCACAGATGGAACCAAAGGCAAGTTTGCAGGTGTGGACCTTTCTCAAAGGTACCTTGATCTGTTGAAGAACAATCTCTGAGCATCCTTCCTGGTGGTTTGTGGTGTCCCACAAGTGAGGTGACTGTGTTGTGTTCCTTGTATGAAATTTTGAATAGCCTTCTCAGGCATCTGTTCTCAAATGCCTGGATTCTCTCAGCATCCATATTTCATATCCTTCCAGCATGACTGGATCAAAATGCATGCTGTAGTAAACTTCATGCTACTGCAGCACCAGTCATATCTGGCCATTGCTGCTGTTGTAAATCCTGATGCATTTATCTGCCACAGAAAAAAAAGGATGACCCCACATACTTATCTCATTTACATATATATATTGGTTATGCAGTTGCCAATGGAAAGGGACTTTTCTAGCCTGAGCTGGTCTTCATTCCGTGGTTGAAATGTCACTCTGTTCGCAAGGTCTTCCAGTTTTCTGCTTACACTTGCTATCGAATCAATGTCTGCTGCAAATTCTTGCAGAGGCAACATAGAATATATTCAGAGAACATATATTCCTGTCAGTTTATGAAAAAGGCCATGGTACTGAATCTGTACTTCTTAAAGTCTTAAACTATCTACTCCTTATTAATGATGACAAAGCATCATCTCTGGCGTTGTTAAACTTGTCAGCTGCTTTTGATAATGCTATTCTATACTTCGGGATCCTGAATTGACCTCATCCACCATCTTTACCTGACATACCACCAGCAACTGAGCAGCTTCACATCAACACCAGCCCTCACAATAAAACAGAAATCAAAACTATCAAAAGCATTGAAAGTGACAAAGCAGCAGGCCTGGATGGTATACCCCCAGAAGCATTAAAGGCAGAACCAGAAACAACAGCAACAATTTTACAGCCCCTTCTACACAAGATCTAGTATCAATGGACTGGAAACTAGGCCATCTGGTCAAGTTACCAAAGAAAGGAGACCTCTCCCAGTACATCTGGCAAGGAATTATGCTGCTGTCCATCTCCAGTAAAGTCCTATCAATGATAATTCTAGAAAGACGGAAGGCACTAGACAAGAGATTGAGACCAGAACAAGCAGCGTTTTGCCAGGATACATAATGCACTGACTCCTTATCATCATTGAACAGTCTATTGAGTAGCAGTCCTCTATAAAACTTTTGTGGACTTTAAGAAGGCATTCGACAGTGTAGACAGGGATGCCATCTAGAGGCTGATGATCCACTATGGCATTCCACCCGAGCTCATAAATATTATTCAGGGGTTGTACGAGACTTGTCCTGCCAAGTTATTCACAACGACAATCTCATTAAACCAGCGGTTCTCAAACTGGCCTACAAGGGGGGCGCGAAGGTGGTCATTTTTTAAAAGTTTCTTATACCGGTATTAGTGAAATTAGTTTACATTGTGTAACCGAGTGGTGACGGGGCTCAAACTCCAAATCTCTTCTCCCTATTCAAGTACACTGTCTCGGCATACAGTGACTTCTCACTTCCAAAACTCAAAACACAATCCCCCTCTCAACAATTAAGCCTCCAATCTCCCTCCTCTCGCCTTTTGCCCTCTCTCTCCCCCCAATCTCTCATCCCGACTCCCCTCTCCCTCTCCAGTCACACCTCTCTTTCTATTTTTTTTTTTTAACATCTAAAAGGCACGCATTCAGGAAACATCCATAAACATTATTGTTGATGGTAAAGAACGGCCACAGTGTGTTGTTTGCCTCGCAATATTAGCTCCAGAGAGTATGAAGCCAAACAAACTACGGCGCCATTTGGAAACTTGGCATGCGGAATTAGCTTGCAAACCTCTCGAATTTTTTGAACGAAAATTGCAAGAACATAAAAGAGACACAAAAAAAAAAACATTTGTCTCACATACATCAACTCCTAAGAAAGCTTTGATGGCTTCGTATCAAATTTCCTATCGCATTGCTCAAAACAAAAAAGCACATACGATCGGAGAGTCATTAATGCTGTCTGCAGCAATGGACATTGTACGGACCATGATAGGAGAGATGCTGATCAAAATGGTGAACTTTGTGAAGAACAGTTCTGCCAGATCTCGCCTGTTTTCTATGATATATCAAGACATGGGAGCCGACTATGACGCCTTGCTCTATTACTGCGAATCAAGGTGGTTGTCGCATGGAAAAGCTCTCGCGAGAGTCTTTGAATTGCGGGAAGAATTGTGGGTGTTTCTGAAGGAGAACTCTTTCAACAAGGCTGACCTGCTTAAGAACGACCGATTGCTGCTGCTAATGGCATATTTATCGGATATATTTGAGAAGCTGAACGTTGTGAATACTTCTGTGCAAGGGAAAGACAAGACCATATTACAAACAACTGACAAGATGAATGCTTTCTTCCGAAAAATTTGGATGTGGACGCAAAAGATATCCCAAGAAAATATTTTTGATATGTTTCCGTGCTTGTGTAAGTGCAAGGCTGACTTTAACTTGAATCATGATCAGATGAAGAAGGTAATTATTGCCCATCTAAACAGACTGCAAGAAAGGTTTTGACATTACTTCGCTGAAATTGATGTGACTAAATACGATTGGATTCGTAATCCATTTCTGGCTTATCCTAGCACAAGCGGGTTGTCCACGCAAGAAGAAGAGCAGCTCACGGACCTTTCGAGTGACCAATGCCTGAAAATGGTCTTCCAAACAACACCAGTGCCAAAATTCTGGATTAGCGTCAACGGTGAATATCCTCTCCTTTCAACTTCATATGTGAGTGAGCAAGGATTTTCCGCATTGGCAGCACTGAAGTCTAAATACAGAAATCGTCTGGACGCAGAGGCTGATCTGCGAATAGCAGTGGGTACGAACATCGCACCCAGGTTCGCTTCTCTATGCAACAGCAAGCAGGCTCAACCTTCTCATTAATCAAAGTGAGTGTCCAATAAAATTAATAAAATAATATTTATCAGCACCGCAGAATTTGCTTTCGTAAAATTTCATTAACAGTTATACTTCTTGCAGATACAAACTTTCTTCTTCCGTTGTTGAATTGCATTGATTTCCTCGACGCTGCGTTCAATGTTATCTAAGCCCCCCCATTCACCTACCTCTAGCTGGCTAAGGGGGGACGCGGATCTACCAGTGTTCGTCAGGGGGGGCGTCACAAGTAAAAGGTTGAGAACCGCTGCATTAGACCTTCGTAATGAAGACTGGTCTAAGACAGGGTTGGACATTATCACCAGCAATTTTCCTGTTGGTCATAGACTGGATTATGCACAAGACAACACCATCTGTATCCACTGGACCTTCACCTAACAGCTACAGGACCTGGATACCCGCCATGGAGTCACTGTCCCTGGAGAGGGCAGATCCCAAGTACTTGAAGCTGCTTACCTCCTGGAGCTGTACTCCATGTAGATCTCTGCTTTACTGATGCCGCTGATTGCAACTTTGCTCTTTTCGGTGCTGGTCTCCGTTCCATATGCATTTGAGCTGTCAGTTCATTCTGGGCCATTCCTTGCATACCAAGACTCTTTGGCCCACGTCAGTCAGGCCTTTGTTTCTTCCTCACCCTTCTTGAGCAGCTCAGCTGGCATGTTATCAACGCCTGACAACTTTCCTCCCTTCAGACTATGTACAGCTCTTTCGACCTCTTCCTGTAGGACTGGATGTTCAGTGTCTAATCTCTAGGTCATTTTGGATTTGGGCATTGGTCCTCAGTTGAAAGTTGCACAGATCCTTAGTTTTCAACCCATCAGTTGAGTACAGAATTACTCTGTGAGAAGGTGGCCTCTGCTGTCTTCAGTGACCAAGGTCTTGTACCTTCTTAGTGAAAGTCCTTGGTAGGTTTTTTTTTTTCCCCCGCTGTCACCTGGTGCCATTCCATCCTTTATGTCGCAGCATTGGCTCTCAATCCAATTCTCCCTAGCTGCTTTAATCCATTTCATGATAGCATAGTTCACTTTGTTGTATTTGGTAGCAGCTGTGGATTTTTTTCTCTCTCTCAAGGCCCTCCTTTGGTGAGACACACATAGGATATCATTCATGACTCATGGCGTTTCTTAAACCTTTGTCTTAGAGCAGTGGTTCTTAACCTGGGTTCGATCGAACCCTACGGGCTTGGTGAGTCAGTCTCGGGGATTTGGCGGAGCCTCCGCCACGGAGGTCAAGATACATCCAACTGATTATGGAAATTCGTGATGACACGCCCCATCATTTGCTGCAGATGATCATGTTACATTAATTGGCTAATCAGTGCTGCGGGGATGTTAGTGTGCTCAGTAGTCACCACGTGTGACTGTCGTAGTCGTACGTTGTGTGGTTTCTTTCTTAGTATTTTAATCCATACTATGTGGAGCAAAAAAGAAAGTGGTCGGATGAATATGTACAACATGGATTCGCATGTATTACGGACCGTGATGGGAGTCAGCGTCCTATCTGCATGATTTGCAATGCCAAGTTGAGCAACTCTAGTCTCGCACCAGCAAAACTGAAGAAACACTTCTTGAAGCTGCATGGAGATGGGGAATACAAGAACACAACGCTTGCTGAATTCAAGGTGAAAAGAGCCAGATTCGATGAAAGGGCCACTCTGCCTGCTCTTGGATTTGTACCCGTGAACAAACCGATCCTCACCGCATCGTACGAAGTTGCTTACCTGATCGCAAAGCAGGGCAAGCCGGACACCATCGGTGAAACTCTCATAAGACCAGCAGCGTTAAAGATGGCGAATCTGATAATCTGAACAGCGGCCGAAGGTAAATTATCCCAAATTCCTCTTTCAAATGACACCATCAGTGACAAGATAGAGTGTATGAGTAAAGACATCATGGCTCAAGTAGTCAGATGTAATTTCAAGTCCGGCAAAATTCAGCCTTCAACTGGACGAGACCACAGACATTTGTGTTTTCATGCGCTATGTGAAAGACAACATGATAAAAGAAGACTTTTTATTTTGTAAGCCTCTTACAACAACTGCTAAGACAGCTGATGTGAAGAAGCTTGTGGACGACTTCCTCAGAGACAACAATCTTTCATGGGATGGTTTCTGCAGTTTGTACGGACGGAATTCCAGTCATGCTGGGAAGAAAGTTTGGTTTTGGTGCGCTAGTAAAAGCCGATGCACCACACATCATTGTTACGCATTGTATTCTGCACAGGCATTCATTGGCAACAAAAACCTTGCCTCCAAAAATGGCAGAAGTATTAAAAACTGTAGTGTGAACTATGTGAGAAATAGTGCTCTGAGGCACCGCATCTTCAGCGAGCTGTGTAAAGAAATGGGCTCTGAATTCGAGGTACTCCTGTACAACTCTAATGTTTGGTGGTTATCCCGGGGACAGGTGGTGAATCGTGTTTTTGCCATGCGTGTGGAATTAGCCCCGTTTTTGCAAGAGCACCAACATTGTCATGCAGATTGCTTCAAAAATCCTGAGTTCATTCTCATTTAAGCATACATGGCTGATATATTCGCAGCTCTAAATCATCTCAATCAGCAGATGCAGGGTGGTGGAGTAAACATCTTGGAAGCAGAAGAAAACCTGAAGGCGTTTTTAAAAAAAAAAAAAAAACTACCGTTATGGAAACAATGAACAGAGAACAATAACCTCGCAAACTTTCCCCTTCTGGACGACTGTGTAAGTAGATCGAAGATTTGTCTGGAATTGGAGACATTTCTGTATCCATGGAACTGAAGCAAACAATTGCCACGCACTTAGATGAGCTTCCAAAGTCTCTCGACGGATATTTCCCTTCAAGAGAGTCATATCCAGCATGGATGAGACAGCCGTTCACGTTTGCTGTTGAGACAGCAGATATCAATTATGAATACCTCGACGAAATCATTGAAATTCAACAAAGCCAGGTTCAACAGCAACTATTCAGAACAACTCTCTCGACGTTTTGGTGTCGACAGTTGGAAAGGTACCCAATTATTGCTCAGAAAGCCCTGGAATTTTTTATACCTTTTGTTTCAACATATTTCTGCGAACAGTCCTTTTCGAGGATGCTGGACATAAAAACAAAGAAAAGGAACGGACTTTGCTGTGAAAATGACATAAGAGTAGCACTTGCCAAGGTGAAGCCACGCATATCTGGTCTCTCAAAAACAACAGCAGAAGTCACACTGATTTGCAGGTATGTAATTTGCTGAGAGTTCATGCACTGTGTTGGTTTTGTTCTTTGATCAAGGTGATGTTCATACACGGTTCATTTTGCGTACCAGTAAAAAACATATACCTATGTCTTGAATTTGGAAAAAAAAAAATCTTCATTCGATTTATCACTAAAGAAGGGTTTGGTGAATGTGCATTTGAAACTGGGGGTTTCGGTACCTCAAAAAAGGTTAAGAACCACTGCCTTAGAGCCTTCTGGGCTATGGACATTAGCACCTCTGATGTTTCCAGAAAGGGTGTCTACATTATATTCCACCAGGTTCAGCACGGCAAATTTTTCTGTGGCCCTGAAAATCTGCAATGCTTGGGTCTTGCAGCTTCTCCAAATCAAAGTGAATTTGGAAGATGTTCATCTCTTTGCTTTGTTAGCACATGGGTATGTCCTAGTCTTGGCCTTGTTAATGCTGGATTTTAAACATCTTGGCAGCAGGATAGTCCATTTGATTATGGACCAGTCTGTGCAGTCATTTGATCCCTTGGTCGATTCCTTTCTCCCCCTCCATCTGCAGTTTTGGCATCTTTCTCAATCAGTTTGAATTTGCATGTCTTACCTTGAACTTTGTAGGATTAGTACCATTTGTGATTATCTCGCCATTATGAAAACTCTGTGCCCCTGTTTTCTTGAGAATTGTTTGTTGTAATTCTTTTCTGGCTGGCATTCTCAATTTTCTTGAAAGACTTCAAAGGATACTGAATAATTTTGCTTCCCTCATCTGCAAACCATGTAGACGTGAACATACATCACCCATCACTTGATCTATTCACTGGCTTCCAGCTTCCGTATAGCCTACAAACTTTCCACTTGACTTACTCCTCTGTTTCTGTCACTGGTCTTCAAGTCCCACTAAGACAAGGACATGGCCAGAGGTCTTTCTCCTACCATGCCTCATCAACTAAGAACAATTAACCATCAGCCTTTGACATGGATTCTCTTACTACCTTTATGTCTAAACTTAAGATACATCTTTTCAGAACAGACCCCTGTCCTGACCATGAACATGCAGAATAACCGTCTGTATTTACTTTGTGCATGAGTAGGTCTGTTGTAAGAGTACCTGTTATATGTGAATATTGGTGCATGGTTGTTGGCATTCAGCTTACTTCTGTTGATCACTTCTGTAATGCGTTTTGAGACAATCGTTTGAAAATTGATATATAAATTTCACTATTATTATCAATGAATAGAGTGAACTTGTTCCTGCCACTCATTTTAGAGTTTATTACAAATAATTATAGACAGTGTACGCCTCTGTTTAATAAATAAGTTTCAATGCCTTAACACTATAGATTTTCACAAAATGCTGAATGCACATAATGAATATATAAAAGATATATTATGCATTAACTTCTTTTGGTGCTATAAGACACTGTGCTCATGGGTGTCATGATGAAAATTTAAAACGATGCACTTCCATATTTTTTATACACCATTCACCATTCTTCACTCTTATGTATTGAATAATTACTTCAAAACCTGTATAATGGGAGACTGAAAGAAATATCACAATTTTCATCTGTATATTCATAAAGGATGGAAGGTTCTGCTGCTTCTGCGCTGTATTATTTAGGCATGGGGGAAAAAAAAATCAAAAGAACCTTCCTATTAAGATTTGCTCAAATCTACAAAATCAGGTTGCAACCAAGAGGGGTCTTAGTAAGGAAATTGACCAGACTGCAACTTTAAAAACCTACAAATTCAAGTTCATGCTTACTGAATCCAAGTTGTATTTAAAATAGGTATGGTCTTGACAAGGTTCCCCTGTACAATGTTCTAGAAATTGCGGAGATCCACATCATTTTAAATGCTTTATACACACTAAAAAAAAAAAATATTGATCACATTCATTGTTGAAGCAGATGAACTGGTAACCTGGGGACCAAGCAAAAATTAACAGATTCTGTAGTTTAACTGAGCCTTCCTTTGCAATCTTAGTCACTCTCTTATAGTTTATGTTTCTCCTAGAACAGATCAAGGTCAAGCTTGGAAATACTTCTTGGTGTTTCGCACATCTAACCTTTGGTATTAGGTCCTTTCAGCTGTCTGATACCAAGAGTTTTTAATTCTCTTCCGTCTCACATTCAAGTTCATCACAATCAGCAGCAGCTTGAGACATCTTTTCTGTAATGTTTTGATTTATTATTTACCAGCTTCTTTACAGGAGAACTGGTGAATATGTGTCCTCTATCTTGTATTGTGATTCGAGCCTTTAACGGGATATGGCACTTATAATTATTGCTGCTGACATCCACATTCATTTGTCAAATTCTCAATAACCCTGAAGGGTGAAAATTAAAACTGACAATTTTTTGGAACACAAGGTAAAGATCTTTTCTTGCCAATTCAAACTACTTCTAAGAAAAAAAAACCTCTGCTAAAAAAATCTACCAAAATCAAGTAGTAAATGAGAGAGGTCTACCTAGGGAAATTAACCAGTCTTTCATTCTGTGAACCATGATTTCAAACGCCTACAAATTCATGTAGAAAATAAAGCTTTTAAAATCCTATGACAATGCTTTTCTTCTGTATTTTCTGCTTTCCGTATCATGCTACTTAACATGTATTAATTTTAGCAATGAAGCCAGCTTCTCTCCAGATAACAGCAACTGATGAGTACATATGTACTGTGGTATGGACAAAGAATCCGTTTTAAAAATGAACTGCTTGCATTTTTAAAACGATGATCTGCAAGAGCACAAAACGAGCACAACAGCTATCATAAAACTAACAATTGACTTCTCCAAAATGCTGTTAATGAAACAACCGACTGTGGTGCATTGTAAAGAGAGCAGACGATAGCACTGGGAGCTGCACCTTCCAACCAAAACTAGGTCACACCCAGCAAGTTATGACCATCCATCTAAGTCAAACCGATCCTGCTATGACCATAAAATCTCAAGTAAAACATCATCGTCCCAATATCAAAGCTAAACTGATCCATTTCCAGGCTAAATAAATGCCCAAGCTGTAACACCTTAACCGAATGTCTGCAAAATTTCACCTATGCATAGCTGCAAGATATGTATAGTTAAAAAGCTTTCAGTTTTTTTTTTTAAAGGTAGGATGGTGGCTAAACTTTTACAAACAATACATGTCCCTGTTGGTAACATTTGATATTAATAACTACTTGAGTAGCCATCAGGGGTCTTTTTTTGGTCCTGGATCAATACTTTAGAGGTGATGGTCTTATAAGAAAACATGATCATGGTAGGATCAATTCAACTTGGGTCAGTGGTATAGTGTGCTATGGGTTCGAATCTAAATAACCAGTAACCCAATGAGCAAGTACTTAACATTTTTTCTACAGAAAGTTGTAAGGTAAATGAGGGGCCAAAAGCACTTTACATTAATGAACTGCTTTTCAAATGAAATTTGTAATAAAACACAAAGTATTTGTCTGTCCCCTTCAGGTGCGTAGCAATATGGAGGTTTTATTGATGTCCTCCAAAGCTTCTTTGCATTACTTATGCATCATCTTTTTCAATTAGAGAAACCTATGCCTGAAGGGAATTTAAAAAACCCAAAAAAATAATTACACTTTTTTGGGGAGGGTGGGATATTAAGTGGAGGTAGTAGATCTTCGCCAACCACATACATTTAATTGTAGTGCAGGGGTGGGGAACCTTTTTTCCCTTCAAGGTCCATTCTGATATTTAGACCATCATTCGTGGGCTGTACAAAATTATTTAAAAATCAGCCTGCTCTGCTTGGTCAAGCTGTAGCTTCCCCATAGTGTATTAACACTTTCGCAACAAGTACAATCCCAGTTCCTGTACCACTGTTGTCCATCGTCACCACAACGCTCCTGCCTTATCATACAATAAGGGTGTGCAAAAAATATGCCTACCTCTATGAAAAACTAGCACAAACGAGCTCGTTGAGTCGTAAAATGTTATCATTAAAAAGTTCCTAGTTCATAACTATTTAGCGTACACATACACATACATTCTAATGGATGAGTTCATGGCATTTACAAAGTGTCTACACACAGACAAATTCGCACATGCATAAATAAACTCATAAGCCCAAACTAGTTTTTACCAGCCAAAGCTTTTTCATTTGCTCATCCTTTGGAAATCCATGAAAGGATATGGACATTTGTTGACCTGAATTGTACACTAAGATACACAGCAATATCAATGATCATTTTTATTATTGTACGAGTCGAAATGGTTGAAAAACACTATGGGCTATCAAAACCAATATAATAAATTATTAAGAGTATTATCTTGTTGTTGTTTTTTTGAGTTTTTTGTTGGGGGGGAGAGGTTACATGCATGTGTAATTCTCCAGAATAATCCACAAAGCACAGGCGCCCATCAGAGGACATCATTAACACTCAAGACTCCAGACGCGATGTCATCCATGTTCTATCCTCTGAATCGGATATTTCTGGTTGCTCCACAACCAGCATTCATAATTCTTAGCAACTTACTCACTTAACCATAAATTTTTAAGTTGCTATGAAAAAAGCTCATAGATTCACTGAAATTGATCATCTTGGCAGAGTGAATTAAATGATTTTGCAGGTCTGACATTCCCCATCCCTGAACAGTGGATCAAGGCAAAATCACACGCCTGCATTCTCTTTACAAATTGAACGACTCGTGGGACTTAATTGGACAATTCTGTTACTTAAATCCACAATTATAAGTCATCACAAGAGTAGTTGATATGGTACAAATTATCAATTCCGTGGATTACCCTTATTTTTCTTCATCATCTTGACACAGCTTCGCCCAGCAATCAACAAAATTTGAGATTGGCCAACTACACATGCCTCACATCTCATGCTAGCCTTGTTATCTTGAGAAGGAATGGCTGAATGAAGATTGTATTTCGCCAACGTTAAGAAATGTGACTATGTTCATAGCACAGTTGTACTAGAAATCTTCTTCTAAAAAACTTGTAATTGATTACTATGAGGCCTGACTGCAACAAACAGGCTTCTGAAACCGAAAGTAACGGACAATTATGCTCAGTTATCATTTTATCACTGCTCCACCCCCCAACCCCTAAGAAAATTCTATTACTGTACGCAAGTACGAGAACACAAGCTCTTAATGATCATCAAAATAGCAGAAAATGAAGTTTATGTATGTGCAGGGCCACGTGCACGGAAAAGGACAAGGGACACTGATTTAATCTGCTTAAGCTTTATTGGCAAATGCACTTTTTGACAGCCTAAACACAATTTCTTTAGGACAAATGGTCAAGGTTCATTAAATGCTATCAAAGTGAACTTCACTTTTAACAGCTGAGGGTAATGTACACTTTTACAGTGCACCAGGAAAGGAAAGTACCAAGAACATGCAAAAGATTTAAGGAATAAAACCTCTCTCCCCTTTCCCGCCTCACCATAAGGTTCTTTGCAACCTCGTTGACAAGAACGAGCCAAAGATGATGTTGAAAAAAACCAACCCGTGGTCTTTTATTACTACAACACACATGACGTGAGTTAACCAAAAACAAATGCAGAATGAAAGCAAAACACAACCGAACTTAATTGCTGGCCATATCTTGGACTGGATGCACGTCCCATACACCCAGAGGCGTGGAACAAGGGTGTTTAAACAATCCAGGAAGAAGCAGCGACATTCCGCTCTGAAGAACAGTGGCAGAGAAACACCAACATGCACACAGAGCATCGGTGGACAAGGCACTGACCTTGAGCACGCAACAACACACGTGGCACTACCTGAAAACGGTATGAGCTCCCCACAAAACCGCTTCGAACGCTATCCCTGAAATATAAATGCCGGTGGGCAGCGGTAAATGATGGCAAAAAAGCGGTGAAAAACAATTGAGAAGTACAGAAAAGGAGAAGAACATTGGGGAGGAAATACTTCCGATCAAGAAACAAAACCCAGGGGTAAAAGAGAGCCAGCACACAGTGGCAGGAGCCGGGGCGACCTGAAGCGGGAAAACTGAGTAGACAGCTCCCATCAGATGTCGACAGACAGGCGAAGGGGTGTCTCTACGTCAGAAACAAAGCAGGCCGTTAAAGAAAAACCCAAACAGCGTACAAACCAACATATGTGTCACCACGTGTCAGACAAAGATGGTACAGACAATTACAGGCCAAAAAGCGAAAGCAACAAGAAAGTAACGAGTGAACACACGAACGGACCTCCAGGATGGACAGCTCGCGCAACGGCACAGGAAGGAACAGCGCCAGTGCACATGTGGATGGCAGTGTGAAAACCGGTGCAACGGGTGCGATGTTTCCACAGGGCACCTAGGCAACCAGCACTCAATGCGCAGTCACCGGAGCAGCAAACACGGAGGTGGCTGCCAGGTCAACGATACAGCACACCCACCCAAAACCAAACATGTCGACGAAGCAGTCGGCGGCTGGGCAAAGCTCGTGAGCCGAGGAAAGACGGGAGCCAGGGAAGGTGTAGTCTGCAGTGTGATACGGTGGAAAAAGTATCTCGAGGCAGAGGTAGATGGAAGAGGGCACAGCATGGTTGTAGTGAAGATGGCAACCTCAGCCGAGGAAGGATGAGGACAGGGGGGGGTGGGAAACGCACAAGCCGAGGTGGAGCTAGCAACACAAGCGAAAAATCCCAAGCTAGGAGAGAGAGGAGGAGGGATGCGAACAATGCAGCGGATCACATGCACAACTGCAGGTAAACTGTCTGGAGACAGGGAGTAAGAAGCAAGGAAGGCAGAACAGTACAGAGGGTGAATACGGTGCAGGCGGTAAGGGGCACACGGCGGGGAACCCAAGGGGTCGCACCGACGGTGAGCGTGGAGGCTGGGAGACGTTGCAAGAGGAATGGGGGGGGGCTGGGAGGGAACAGGAGGGATTCGAGGAAGACGGTGAAAGGAGTGAGAACGAGGAAGCG